>NW_026068197.1:389956-391153 GCF_014885135.2 Alexandromys fortis
GGTGATTTTCTTTTCTTTGTTTTCTTTCTTTCTTTTTTTTTTTTTTTGGTCCAGTCTTTTTGGTGTTCTGTAAGCTTCTTGTATGTTCATAGGCATGTTCTTCTTTAGGTTTGGAAAGTTTTCTTGTATGAATTTGTTGAATACGTTTTCTGTGCATTTGAGATAGACTTCTTCTTGTTTTTTTTTTTATCCCTATTATTCTTAAGTTTGTTTTTTTTTCATTGTGTTCCAGTTTTCCTGGATATTTTCTATTAAGAATTTGTTCGATATAACATTTTCTTTGATGGATGAATCTATTCTCTCTATAGTATCTTTAATGCCTGAGATTATCTCTTCCATCTCTTGTATTCTCTTGTTTTTTCTTGCATCTGTAATTCCTTATCTTTTTCCCAGATTTTCCATTTCCAAAATTACCGCAGTTTGCATTTTTGTTATTGCCTTTATTTCAATTTTTAATTCTCGAACTGTTTTCTTCACCTGTTTGTTTTTTTCTTGGCTTTCTTTAAGGGATTTATTTATTTCTTCCAAGTTTTTGCTTATCTTTTCTTCCACTTTTTTTTTTTGAGTTTGAAATGGACTTTATTCAAAACTCTGATCTACCAAGTTAGCGTTTTCCACCAACTCGGGGCACAGAGACCTTCACAGGCTTCACAAACTTTTGTTTAGGTGCTGCTTTTGTAGGAGCCTTGGCAGCAGCCATTGTGGTCTTCTTGGATGCCTGCTTAGCCTTTTTTGCTTCCTTGGCAGCCCTGATGGCCTGCTCTTGCTGGGCTTTCCTAACTTCTGGTTTCTGATTCCTCTTGGCCATTATATCAGCAAGGGATGTACATGTGATGGCCCGCTAGAATTTGACTGCGCGGCAGGTTCTTTTCTTTTTTTTTTTTTAATCTACTTTTATCTTTAATAAGTGGTCAAATTATATATATAGCATACATACACATATGCATACCTATATATACACATATATTATATTCCAAAATTGTTTTTAAGATAAAATTCTTTACAATTTATTATCAGTTACCATTTGGGCTTCCATAAACATTTTCTGAGGCACAAATTGACTGCAAGCACAAAAAATTGAAAGAGCCCTGGCATAGATCATCCAATGATAGAGAAAAGAAATTTCTAGCCCCTTTTACTAGACATATAAACCTCAGCAGCAGTTATGGCTACTGTTCTCATCTATTCCCACAATTC
>NW_026068197.1:393062-404452 GCF_014885135.2 Alexandromys fortis
CTCTTCAATTTCTTTCTTCAAAGACTTAAAGTTCTTGTCATATAGATCTTTCACTTCCTTGGTCAGAGTTACCCCAAGATATTTTATGCTATTTGTGGCTATCGTGAAAGGTGATGCTTCTCTGATTTCCCTCTCTGTTTTCTTATCCTTAGTGTATAGGAAGGCCACTGATTTTTTTGGAGTTGATCTTGTATCCTGCCACATTACTAAAGGTGTTTATTCTTAAGTTAAGTTATTAATTTTTTTAAACTATGATCCACAAGAGGAACCTTGATTTCCCCTACATCAGAAGAAAGTGACAAATGCCAGGGGTTACAGGGTGATATTTCAAGAACATCTGGGAGTAAATAACTAAAGAACAGTAGGACAATGTTGTTGTAGAATATTAGTTTAACTCTATATAGATATGTTGAATTTGTTTGCGTTTCAGAATAATTGTTTAACTATGGAAAGATGTGTCACCTTTGCTTATATTACATTTGTTTAATTGTGTAACGATGTGTTCCTGTTTCACTTTGCCTGTCTAAGGCACCTGAATAGTATAATAAAAAGCTGTATAGCCAATAGCTAGACAGTTGAGGGATTGTTGAAGAAGGGGTCGCTTGTTTGTCCCAGCCTCTCAGCTAGCTTAGATCCAAAATAATCACACAGAAACTATATTAATTAAATCACTGCTTGGCCCATTATCTCTAGCTTCTTATTGGTTAACTCTCACATATTAACTTAACCCATTACTGTTAATCTGTATATCACAACGAGGTCATGGTCTACCAGCAAAGTTTCAGCATGTCTTGTACCCACTGAAACTGCAGAGCTCGACCTTCATGATGAGATCTGCCGCCTGGCCAGAGGAAAGATGGCGAAGAGAGAGTTTTCTTCCACTTCTTTAAGGGAATTTTTCATTTACTCTTTAAGGGCCTCTAGTTTCTTTTTTTTTAATTTATTAAAGATTTCTGTCTCTTAAGTTATGTTTAAGGTCATTTTCTTCTGCTTCATCTGTGTTAGTTAGGATTTTCAGTTCTTGCTGATGTAGAACCACTAGTTTTTGGTGGTGCCATATTGCTCTTTATTTTGTTGAATATTCTTACACCGTCACCTACATACCTTTTCCTCCACTGTGGACCTGCGCTTCAACCTCCACAGGTTGGACCTGTGCTTCAAGGGTTCATCTTCTTCCAATTGGTGCAGGTGGGGCCTTTGACTCTGTTGGTCACTGATAAAGTTTTGGGAACTTCTCTGGGTAAGGGCAGGGCTAAGGCTCTGGTGGTCATTCCTCCAAGTTTAGGTGGGGCCAAGACTCTAGTTCTCCCATTTGTGGTGGGGCACGGTTGCAGGTGTGGGAGGCTGCTCCCATGTCTCTAGGGCTTCGGTGGGAGAGGGTGGAGTGTGAGACATGCCTCTGGAAGCTAGGGCCTAGAGAGCAAGATTGTCCAGTTGGGGAACCCAGACACTCATCTCTCCAGATATAGTCAGGGACAAGGCTCTGGTGGGTACAGATGCAGGGGGCGATGGTTGCAATTGTGTTAAGGCTGCTCTTGGGTCCCTGGAAATTAATGGGTGTGGGTGAGGCAGTGGATGCACGTCCAGGTTCTAGAACCTTGACAGTAGGGCCCTCTAGCCGGGAACCCAGACATTCACCACTCTAGGTACAGTCAAGGCCAATGCTCTGGTGGTCACTGGTGCTGTGGGGGAGGCTTGTGGGTGTGGGAGTCTGTTCCCATGTCTTTGGGGCTTTGATGGATGGGGCTGGGGCATGAAATGTACTTCTGGGGACTTTGGATTAGAGAGCAGGGCCCTCCAGCAGGGAACCCAGACATTCACCTCTCCAGGTGTAGTCAGTACCTGCTTGAATTTTCTTCAAAAATGAATTTATTTGTATTGAATTTATTCTTCATGATGCATAATTCATTAACATTTAAAGTAATAACTGACCACAAAGGACTTATTATTTACATTTCGTTAAATATTTTCTGTATGTCTGGTATTGATCCTCATTTCTTTTGTTGCTGTTTCCTTTTATATAGCATTACATTGTAGTGACTTGCTTTGATTTTTTCACTTTGTTATACCAACTGAAATTTATTCACAAACAAGAATACTAATGCTTTCATGCATGTATTTTCCTTACTTTCTCATCCATGTTGAGATTGTTTGTATAAAATTTGTAATATCTAGCATAGTTACAATGACAAAGTTTGCTTTTAACTTTAAATTCTACATTCTATATAAAAGTAATTCATGTACCATCAATATAGTGTTAAAGAATCACACATTTTCTACATATTAACCCTTACCAGAGCATTTGTAGTTTTATACAGTTTCCTTTGTTCTCTTTTTTTTCTCAGCTATAGGTCTATTTTTTTAAAAAAAGACATCAGAATTTATTAAATAACAGTAAATCTGCATACTACATCAATTTTGTTGTCTATAATTTACTAAGTACTATGATTTCACTTTTTTATTATAGCCATTAATAATCCAAATCGTTTTTAACCTTAATCATGCATTATACTTTAGACAATGAAATGTAGGCTACAGTGTAGCTAAGGGTGACAGAATCAGAGATGCCAAGCTTGGTGGGGCATGCCTTTATTTCCAGCACTGAGAGGCAGAGGCAGATCATGGTTTTCTGTGAGTTGAGTCCAACCTGGTTACATACCAAGTTATAGGACTACCAACAGAGGTAATCTCAAATAACAACAACTGCAAAAGTTAAAGAGGCAGACTGTATATGTAGCTTAATGGGTAGGATGTAGAAGGCTTGCCCGGCAAGCAAGAAGCTATGTATGCTTGGACCAGAGAGTTGGTTCAGTAGGTAGACACTGATAACCAAGATCAATTCTAGGTCCCTATAGGAGAACTAATTCCTACAAACTGGTTTAGGACCCCCCCCCCAACACATAAACAATACATGTGAACACATACTATGGAAATAAAAACTGTGGGCTTCTTTTTCTCAGAAAAAGTATAAAACCAGGTGTGACATTAGCACTTGTAATTCCAACAGTCAAGAGGCAGAGACTGTCAGAAACTCAGAGGAGCAAACTAGGAATCTAGGCATACAGGTGGAGGTGGTGCACACCTTTAATCCTAGCACTCGGGAGAGGCAGGCAGATCTTGGAATTCAAGGCCAACCTGGCCTACAGAGTAAGTTCCAGGATGGGCTCCATAGCTACTGAGAAGTCCTACCTTGAAAAACCAAAAACCAAACCAAACCAAAACAAAAAACGAGGAATCTAGACATATGAATACAGCTCAGTGGTACAGCTCTTCTCCCTAGCAAGTGAAGTCAAGTACAATTCCCACCATTAAATTAAGAGAAGTCAGCCAGGCGCAGTGGCACACACCTGTAATTCAGGTGGATTTGACGCTGAGGCCAGTCTAGTATACTTAGTGAGTTCTTGGACAGTCAAGACTATGGAGAAACCCTGCTTCAAAAGAAAAAAAAATAGTTCAGTCCAGGATGTATGAACCTGTAACCCCAGCATAGGTTTAGCAGAAACAGACAGACCTGTGGAGCTCTCTGGGCAGCAGGTTCAGGTCAGCCATAAAGCCTCTGGTTCTATGAGACCCTTGTTAAGGGGAATCAACCAGAGTAGGATAGAGGATGGCTGATATTTTCCACAATCACACAATAACAGTCAATGTTTCCCACAACCTTGTTTGTGGACACACAACACGCTATATACGCACACGCACAAACACACACACACACACACACACACACACACACACACAAAACCTCCAAAGGTCTATCAGTCATGGTGCTGTGCTGTAAGCAGCCCAGGGACAGAGTTGGGAGCTCACTGTAAGTCATGGTCTAATGACACAGATCAGTGGACATTGCCATGGTCCAATGCTTGTAGTCCTTCTTTACCTGACAGGGGCAGGGCTACAGTCTTCAGTGGTCTGGAGTTTGTAGCGATGACATAAAAGCTGATTCTCTGCTAGGGTTTATGTCTACTTGCCCTGGTTCCATTAATAAACTCATAGGTGACAGTATTTTAGGAGTGTAAATACATGATTTACCGTGTATGTCACAGTAATGCTGGGTGGCAGTTGACTCACAAACAAGGCAGTTATCCAGCCTTAGGTCGACTTTAACACTTCTTTTAAAGCAAGTATTGTTGGTGATAAATGCTCTCAGCTTTTTTCTCTGGAACTGTTTCTGTTTCTACTTCATTTTCAAAGCAGATTTGTTGAATATAGTATTCTTGACTCGAAATTTTCTTTCTGTTTGTACAATTTGAGTTATCATCACACCCACATGTAGCCTACCAGGCTTCTTTGGAAAACTTTTACAGTGATATTTTAAACATCATTTTGTACGTAATGAGCTGCTTCTCTTTCACAGCTTTTAACAAAGCAGTTTCCTTTTTGGTTTAAATTTGTGACAGTTTGATTATAAGGTGTCTAACACACCCTAAGGCTGTTTGGCCTGTTGAAATAGGAGCGGCAGCAGGGCTGCGTCCCTGGCACCTGGCCGCCTGCATGGCTAGCTTATGCCAGAAATAATTACACGGAAACTGTATTCTTTCAAACACTGCCTGGCCCGGCTAGGTCCAGCTTCTTATTGGCTAGCTCTTACATATTGTTCTAACCCATTTCTAATATTCTGTGTAGCCCACGAGCTGGCTTACCAGGGAGGATCTTAACCTGCGTCTGTCTGGAGCAGGAGAATCATGGCGACTCCTTCACTAAGCTTCTTTTCCCCAGCATTCTCTTCTGTCTACTCCGCCTACCTAATTTTCTGTCCTATGAGGGCCGAGGCAGTTTCTTTATTATTAAGAAATCACTCCCACATCATTGGCCAGTGTTTCATTTTCTGCTTTCCTCTTAGAAGTGTAGTTGCAATTTAATAATTTTCTCCCAATTACAACAACAAGTTTTGTATTGCTGTAGGTAAATTGGGTATCATGGGTGAAGTACTGTTCTCTCTGTCTCTCTGTCTCTCTGTCTCTCTCTCTCTCTCTCTCTCTCTCTCTGCTTTGAGACAGGATAACACTCTTTAGCTTACACAGACTTTGAACTATTGGCAATCCCCTTACTTCAGGCTTCCAAAGACTGAGAATACAGGCATGAACAACAATGCAGAGGGCCATAGGAATGTCACAATGACCAGTCAGTGAGCAACAATGGCCTTGCACATAGATCCAAGTTGGTGAGGGTTCCCAGACAGTAAACAATTGACAGATCCTTAAATTTTGGGAGTACATGCAAACTAAAGTTGCTTCAAATTCTGACCTTGAATCAGCAATAAACAGCACTTGGGAAAATGACCACATTAATTTGTCTCCAGGGGTAACCAGATATTGTCTCCAGGGACAACCAGCCTGTTTTGAATCTGCTCTGAAGTCTAAATTTAGCTGTCTGTGTAAAAGGCCATCTTTGTGACTGAGAATCCTTTGTTAGTCTGAGTAATATTATCCTAGTTTTGTTTCCCCTCACCAAAGCTATACAGACTAAGCAGAAATCATCTTTCAGATGATCCCCAGCTATATGTGTGCCCAGCAAGCATAAAAGCACTTCCAAAGGGCTGTAGAAAATTATTGATTATAAATATTGATTAAATATCATATATTATTGATTCTTATTAATTTCAAAATCTTACAATTGCTTGTCAGTCTTTCAATCATCTTCAGACTTAATTATTCACATTAGATATTGCCCTAAAAGAGATATACACCCTTCTTTTTTATTATTAAACAGAAAAGGGGGGAGTGTCCATAGGGCTGTGAGAATATAAAGCAGTGACAACTAGTGTTTAACATGTTAACCCCCTTGACAAAGCCATGGAGTTATTGACTGTGGATGACTGGTTTCTTTCTTTATATAACTTTCTCGAGTGCCACTATTATGCCTTCCTAATAAGAACAGCTGTGGGGTTCTTTCCACAGTCCTTTGTAGGTGTGTTTTATGCTTCTGGGAATATATAGATGGGGATGGTCAGAAGGATGGTTTCCGTTTAGTCTGTATAGCTTTGGTGAGGGGAAATAGCACTAGGATATTTTACATTACTCAGACTAACAAAGGATTCTCAGTCGCAAAAATGGCCTTTTACACAGACAGCTAAATTTAGACTTCAGAACAGATTCAAAATAGGCTGATTGTCCCTGGAGACAATATCTGGTTACCCCTGGAGACAAATGGATGTCATTTTCCCAAGTGCTGTTTATTGCTGATTCAAGGTCAGAATTTGAAGCAACTTTAGCTTGCATGTACTCCCAAATCTGAGGGCTCAGTCAATTGTTTACTGTTTGGGAAACCTCATCAACTTAAAGCTAGATACAAGGTCATGGTTGCTCATAGGTTGGTCATTGTGACATCCCTAGCCTAAGGGAAACTATGAGACTTATCTTGGGTTTTGGGAATGGGCCTGGCCCTAAGAATGTAACTTATAATTGTCCAGAGTTTGACTGTGTGAGAGCAGATGCAGCAGAGCTGGAGTGGTGGTGGAGAGAGCAAAAGAGAAGCATGTAGAGCTAATTATAATGTTCAGGGAGAATTGTATTTTACAAAGCATGAATAAAGTATGTTACTTTCTGATTTTGTGAGCCTAATTTTTTTTCTTAAAAGCCTTTTTAGGTAGATAAGATTTTTTTTCTAAAACCCTTGCTACTTTAAGGCTTTCTTTATATTACCCTGGAAAAGATCTTGGAGCTGACCTTCTATATTCCTCACTAGCACTACAACCAACATTATTGACCATTTAAATGTGGTTTACCCTTGCCTATAAATCTGTGACTTTTATATCATTTCTAGGTTTTCATAAGACAGTATAGTGTTTCAAAGTCAGTATTTCTGTGGAAGCATGAGGATTTCATATTCTTTTCCATTTCTGAAGTTATTTCTGAATATCCATTTAAATTATATGATAAGATTCATGTTACTATGAGAAAAATATGAGCCTGAAATTGAGTATTTAATGAAATTTTCACAGTTTTATTAATAAAGATTCAAACTGTTATTCAAATTTTCCAATTAAGTAAATAGACTATTTAAAATGATTGCTTAACTAAGGGGACAAGGATGAGAATTTAGTAAGAGATAGAAGTGGTAAAGTGTTTGCCTAGTATAGGCAAGGATGTGGCTTAAGTTTGAGATTCGTGGCCTGTTATATGAGTTCTAATTGGTATTCATAATACAAAAAATACTGAGAGTCAGATATTGGGGCAAATGCTGAAAAGATCAGAGAGAGAAAGGAGCAAGCTACAGCCAACTCTTACCTTGCTAACTCCTCAGACAAAAAAAGAGCTGAGCTCCTGTCTCCTTTTACTTTTTATTTCTCTCTCCACCAAGCAATATCACTTCATGTCTGTCTATATTCTATAATTGAGACTTATGGTTAATTAGTGTTTAGCTCCACCCTCAGATTTTCAGTCAAGCTTTCTGTTAAAGCAAAAAGTATCATATTTCCCATTTTTTACTTAAAATAAAAAAGGTTATAAATAATATATAAAAACTATATACAATAAGTATAATAACTATATACAATATATAGAGTCAATAAATAAATCAGCAATGTCTAATCCTTTAGAAATTCAGAGAAAATACTCCTTATCTATCCTATCTTGGTGAGTCCAATAGGTTATCTAATTCACTTTCCATTTTTGCTTGCATTACCAAAATTGTCTTTTAACGTCTCTCAATCCCTAGTCTAACTAACTAGAGACTCATTGAGGTCAGTAGGCTTACTGATGTCAGGAGATAAATAGCCAAATCTTTGTGTAAGTGGGGTGAGTTATTTCCAGTGCTTACGTTCTCATTATTTAAAGAGTACCAGAAACCATAATTTAATATATATATTTTAGGATATACTAAGAGATTGGAGGAATTCTTATATTGATTGTCTGACCTCTAGAAAGAGAGACCTTGTGGTTGCAAAGGCCAAAGGAAAGCCATTAGTGCTGCCCACATCAAGAAAAATAGTGACCAAAATAAAATATTGCATCCCTGGAAGGATTACATAACTTAGTGCCACATCAAGGACATGAAAGATGCAAGGGTGGTGATTCCTACCACATCCTCCTATAACTTTCTTATCCTCTCTGTGCAGAAAATGATGTGTCAGAGATAATGACATTGAATTTCTAATCACAGCTCAGCATTGTACCCTAGAGACTCAGGAACTTGTTATAGAACCAAGGTCTGTCTACTTCCTCCTTGTGGTCCCTTTCAGCCTTTCATTCTAGTCCACTTACAATTCTTTGTAACTCTCAATGGCCCATAGTAAGTCACTTGACCAAGTACCCAAAGAAGTAACACTAGTTTGGAACTCAGGTAAAGTAAGTTAATCTTCCTTCCTGTCTTCTATTCTATTCTCTCCAGACTTACCTTTAGTCTTGCTGCAGTCTGCCTGCCTGAGGCCCTCCTCCTATAACACCTCTGTTTTTTTTTTTTGTTTTTTTTTTTTGTTTTTTTTTTTTTTTTTTTTTTTTTTGAGACTCAGCATCTTGGTTTGGAACCAGATTCTCCTACTTTTTCCTCACTACCCCCTCAGCTTTTCTTTCTAGCCTTTCTTTATTCCTTTGTTTACTCCCTGCAGTCCCATAGATGGGTTTCTACCAGAGAACCCTTACCCATCATCCTGGACTGGGACTCTAGAACCCCAGAGCTGCCACACTTGGCTAGTTTCCATACTGGGCATTAACAAACAAATAATGGATAAGGACCTGATCTGAAAATAGCAACCAAGGACTTTAGTGATGAAGCGAGCAGACCGTGTCCCCTCGCCTGGCTAGCTTTACCCGAAATAATTACACAGAAACTGTATTCATTTAAAACACTGCCTGGCCGATTATCTCTAGCCTCTTTTTTTGCTAACTCTCACATCTTAATTAACCTATTTCTAATAAATCTGTGTATCACCACATGACTGTGGCTTACCGGAAAGATTCTAGCCTACGTCCATCTTGGGCAGAAGAGCCATGGCATCTGACACATTGCCTTCTACCCAGCATCCTGTTCTGTCTACTCTGCCTACCTAATTTTCTGTCCCATCAAAAACCCAAGGCAGTTTCTTTATTTAATCAATAAAGTCAACACAAAATAGAAGACCCTCCTACATCATTACCCCTTTTTCTCTTTAAACAAAAAATGGGCTTTCACTTTATCATAGTAAAATTACATATAGCAAAACAGTTATAAAGCAAGAATTACAGTTACAAAATTTTTTATCTATTTTATCTTTATCATAACAATGGAAAACTATAACCATCTGTCTATTCTTCAACTCCATTAAGACTCCAGGAGGATATAATATTACCTAAGTAAATGAGAAGTAAACAACTTCAAAATCTCTAGAAATGACAGAGACATCTTGCTGCCTGGATGGTCACTCAAAGTTCTTTTGTACTGTTGGGCCTTCAGGCTCATAGTATCCAGCAGACTTTTCCATGAAGCAGGAAATTTCAAAGAGAGTTCAGTCACTTTCCTCTGTATCCTGCAGAATGTCTCGCAGACTCCTTCATGAATCAGGAACTGTGAAAGATCATCTCACCTTTAGGAAAGTTCAGCAGTCCTCTCTCTGTGGGTTCTTCATGTCCAGTTTATGCAACAGTCCAGGAAAGAGCAGTTTCTTGACCAAATGGCTATCAAACTTTATAAGGAGCCTCTTTGATGCCCATCTTCCTCTTGAAGTAGCTGGTGCTGCCAGAAGCAGACATGTCTCATTGTCATGAAAAGCCCTAAGTTATTAAAAACATTTTAAATGCCATTTTCTCAAAGATATGAAGAATGCCTATCTAACTGAAATATATCTCTATATATATCTAGAAAATCTAGCTAATATGACTATAAGCTTGACTATTATCGATGATTATTAATTAACAACCTATATTTCCTAATTATACATTACATTTTTAAATGAACTACACAACCACAATACCTTGAGATCAGAAATACATATAATGAAATTGACCTTAAATTTATATCAATAAACCAAGATTTATACCAAGGCAAATTATTCATATCTATATCATATCCCCCTTTAAATGTAAAAGAACATTTATAAACAATATTTGGGAACATGGGCGTAGTTTTTTCTCTCCAAACAGCTTCCTGCTCTATGGGGGTACTATTATTCAAGGTGTGGTTGTGGACACCTTGAACCCCAGCACTTGGGAGGCAGAGGCAAGTGGATCTCTGTGAGTTCAAGGACAGCCTGGTCTACAGAGTTATTCCAGGACAAAGATATACAGAGTCTGTCTCAAAAAGGAAAAGTAAAAATAAAAGAAATAGAGGTTAAAATAAAGCCACATAAAGATGGAAAATACACAGAGAATCTTGATACTGTATTCTACTGTGCTCTCTTTGAATTCTTTGAATTCTGAGGAAGGAACAACAGCTGCTAAAATATATTTGCTTATAAGTGCTGCTGAACTAATCCAAGATAGGTATTTTGAAAATACCTTGACTTCAAAATTGAAGTCAAAAGATACATTACTTTGGAGAAGAGATTTTGCTTTTGTTTCCATAGGAAATGAGAGGCTGTGGATTCATTCTGTGTTAAGGAAAATCAGGTTCGATCAAGGAAGACCACCTGAGAAATCTCTGGTAGGAACAGATGGCCCAGATGTCTGAGTTCTACATCCAGAAAAGATTCAAGATGCTGTCTGAAATGATCAAGCCTTATAGGATGGACTTGATTATAACTCTAAATTTTCTTTAGGTCCTTATAAGATTATCAGCACCCCCAACCAGCAGGAAGTAGCCTGGAAAACTACTCCCACCCCCCCAAAAACAATGGACTATGTATATTTTTCTTTGTTTAAAAAAAAAGAAGGGGAAGTGATGTACCTCTAATCTAGCTTTTATCACTTTTGGGTATATACCGAAAGGATGTTTAATCCTTCCACAGAGACATTTGCTTACTCTGTTCATTGTTACTTTATTTATGTTAAAAAGTTATTGAAAACAGCCTATATTTTCACCAATAGGTGAATGGATAAAGAAAAAAATTACATATTTACATAATGGCATATTGATCAGCTTTTGAAAAATATAACATCAAAAAAATTTCAGGTAAATGGATGGAACCAAAAGAAATCATCATGAATGAGGTAACACAGATACAAAAGATAAATATGGTTTGTATTTCCTTATATCTGGATATTACCTGTTAAGGCAGTGATAACTATTCTACAATCCATAGAACAATAAATATATTGTTAAATATAGAGTAAAGATTCTGAGGGTAACATATAAATCACCATTAGGAAAGGGAAATAGAATATATATCATGGATGCCATAGCGACTGATAGATATTGGAGGATAAAGTGGGGAAGTAGAGGGAAGAGCAGAACAAAGGAGGGGATACACGAAAACACAGCTCAAATTCGGAGCCATTTGAGGGATAGTACAGAAACCTAAAACACTAGATACTTCCATA
>NW_026068197.1:404480-422247 GCF_014885135.2 Alexandromys fortis
TATATATATGCAATCTAAATGTTATTGCCAAATATTTGAGGCTACAGAGACCCAACTGGACATTTCTTGTCATCAAGTGAAGTTTTGGGTAATGATACTGTGTTAATCTAATTGATTTATTGAGCAAAGGGATCTCATGGGAACCCCCAAACAACACATGCTATTGCCAAGATTATAGGTTGATCACCACAGCTGAAGCCAACACTTATGTAAACCATTGAACATGGAGAAATTGAGCTGTTACCTACATAGAGCATTTACCCCTATGTCTAGCACTTTTGGTACAAGAGCATACTCTATACATTACCAAAGAAGAAGTTTGAAAAACCTATCTAGCCACAAATTCTTAGATATCCAATGGCATCCTGCTTGTAAGATATGCTAGTGCATTGGTGGCACAAAGCTTGCCAGAGTAACCAACCAATATCTGATTTGACTTAAGGCCCATTCTACAACATGAAAACTCAGCACTGCTTGGGTAACCAAGAACCTGAAACTATATATCCCAGGGACCTAGATAAAACCAAATATTAGTGTACTAAATAGAAACATATGCAATAAAATGATGCCTAGTGACAGTCTGTTATACTCCTAGACCAGTGCCTTGCTTAGGCATCATCTGAGAATGTTCCTCTTGCAATGAACTGAAATAAATACAGAGACCCACTAATAGACTTTATGCAGAGACTGGGAGATCTTGGAACACTCAGCCTTAAATAGAATGTCTCCATCAAATTCCTTTACCCAGAACTCGTAGAACTCTAAAGAAGTAAAGGCATAAAGAGTGTAAGAGACAAAGAAGATGGAGAGCACCAGAACAAGGCCCTCTAAATCAACAAAATCAAGGTATATGTGAACTCAAAGAAAATTTGCAGCATACACAGGTTCTGCATAGGTCATAAACACATGGGGTCCTAGAGCTGAAAAGAGAAGTGGACACATGACCCTATTCCTAACCTCTTTCCAATTCATAACCACTTGCAAAAGAAAATTTACTTTTCTCCAAGGGAGTCTCACTGCGAAAATAAACTTCTCTTAAGGGTAAACTGTATGCCCAGTGTGAATTTAAGAGCATATTTGTAGGTTACTTGTCTCATAACATCATGTAAGAACTTTTCTTCTTTTCAAAAAATTTATTTTTTAATTTTTAAATTTATATACGTATATGTATGTATGTATGTACACATATATTTACATGGCTTTCTCCTTTTTTATCCTACAGGTACTTTGGGTATAGATTATGACTTCCAGTTTAGCGTTTTTATGGAATTTCTAAGAATGAAAATGAATGGATCACTGTGTATATATCTATTTCTTGTGCCTTTTGTGGGAACTGGGAAGAGGGTGTAAATGGAGATTGTGCACGCACTTGTTTCCCAGCTGTCTAGACCTGAATAATCACATATCCCAGTTTTATATATAACCCAGTTTTGCCAATGGTACAGGCATATTCCTAGTTAGCTTTAACATCTTAAATTAACCTACTTCTATTAATCTGTGTTGTTGGGAGGAAGCTGCTTGTTGGTGTCTGGTTGCTCAGCCCTGAAATAATCACACAGAAACTGTATTAATTAAATCACTGCTTGGTTCATTAGCTCTAGATCTCACATGGAGGGAGTGTTTTTCTTCGGTTTTTGTTTGTTTGTTTTGTTTTGTCCTATTCTGATGTGTTTGTTTGGATTTTATTTCATTTTACAGTTTTATTTAAATTATGTCTTAAGAGACTTTTCTAATGAGAGACAGAGAGGGAGTAGATCATGGTCGGATAAGGGGAGGTGAGGTGTGGAGGAATTTAGAGGAGTAGAGGGAGGTAAACAGTAATAAGGATATATTATGTCAGAAAATAATTCAATATCAGACTCAGAAGTAATTTCAGGACCATTTTTACAGATATGTTCCAAAATCAGAAACAGAAGTTAGGCAGCTGATAGCCTTCAAGAAAAAGAAGCTTCCACTATTGAGAGTAGTTTTTGCATGAATAAGTCCTATGACTCAGGTGCTAGTTTTTTTTTAATTTATTTATTTATTAAAGATTTCTGTCTCTTCCCCACCACGGCCTCCCATATCCCTCCCCCTCCCCCAATCAACTCCCTCTCTCTCATCAGCCTGAAGAGCAGACCTGGTTCCCGGCCCTGTGGGGAGTCCAAGGACCTCCCACCTCCTTCCAAGTCTAGTAAGGTGAACATCCAAACAGCCTAGGCTCCCACAAAGCCAGTACGTGCAGTAGGATCAAAACCCAGTGCCATGGTTCTTGACTTCTCAGCAGTCCTCATTGTCCGCTATGTTCAGTGAGTCCGGTTTTATCCCATGCTTTCTCAGACCCAGGCCAGCTGGCCTTGGTGAGTTCCCGAAAAAACATCCCCATTGTCTCAGTGTGTGGGTGCACTCCTCATGGCCCTGAGTTCCTTGCTCATGCTCTCTCTCCTTCTGCTCCTGATTTGGACCTTGGGGTTGTAGTCTGCTAGTTTTAATATTAAGCTTTTTTGTAGATCTACAGCAAGAATAATCAAAGGGTCTAACTGGGACTCCAAGTCTTATTTATAGGTTCTAATAAAAGCAGTTTTTATATAAAATTTTTAGCATGCTTCAATTTATTAATTATACATTACTAAGTATCCACAATGCAGTTCATGCACCATGAGAACAATATTTCACAATTATTGCAAATATTTGAAGAAATTTAGAACATGAAAAAACATTAAAATCACAATTTCAGTCTATGTTCACAACAGCAAATTGTTCCCACAGTTTCTCCTCATTTGACCTTTGGAAGCTGGATGAGTCTAGCAAGGACCTGATTAAAGGACACACACATACACACAAACACCACACAGGAAGGTAACATTTGGGAAAAACTGGATGTGTATTGTACACAAATTTCAGCTCTGTTAATTATACCTACATAAAATTATTATTATCATCATCATTTATTCCCCAGCAATGCTTAAGCATACATGAGCAGCCTGTTTATTACAGTTCTCAAATTGTTTCTATCCTGGGAAGTCCTAAATGCTTGTGTTGTTGTCATACCCAAGGTTCCATAGTCTTCCTTTATGGTGTCTATCCAGCGTCTTTTGGGCATTCATCTTTGCGTTATCCCATGCACTCCTCCAAGCATTGTTATCTTCAGGTATCTACCATTATTCATTTTCATAACATGGCTGAAGCATCTCAAAGCGCCATTGCTGTAGTTTACTTCCTCAGTCGCTGTTCTGAGAAGTGTTTCATTGTCCAGGTTTCAGAGTTGTAAAGAAGGCAACTCAAGACAAGTGTCTCATATACTTGTAATTTTATTGTTGGCATTATGTCTCTTGCTGACCAAACATTTCCTAATGCATGAAATGCAGCCCTCACTATCCCTATTGATGTTTGAAATAGTTCCCTCCTTTGAGATGAGGTTTCCTTGCAGATAGACAAAGTTGACTGCTTGTGGGTCTGATTCTTTATTACAACATTTAAATCCTTGTGCACCCTTCCCATGGGTTGCATCTCAGTTTTATTGATGTTTACTTTCATACCAAGGATTCACTTATTTCTACCACTCTGTTTACTATGGCCTGAAGCTCATTTGGACTTTCAGCATGTAGTGCTGTATCATCAGCAAAACACAATTTATTGATTGACATACCACCTATCTGCACACATATGTCCTCATACTCCAGAGATGTTACTATTATTAATTTCAGGAATATATTGAAGAGTAATGGAGAGAGGATGCACCCCTGCATCACTTCTACAATTGTCTTAAACTGACACTTAGTTCTCCACAGACATTAACTGATGCAAAGGTATCTACATAGGCATTTTCTGGTATTCTTATGATTTTCTCTGAGTACCTGTAGAACTTCATGGCTTCCAAAAGTCCTTTCCTCCAAATGCTATCAAATGCCTTCCTGAAGTTTATGTGAAAAACATGTCTTTTCCAAATTCTTTATATTTTTCTGCCATCTGCCTCAAAGTGAAAATCTAATCAATTGTACTCCTGTTATCTCTGAATCTGTACTGAGCTTCTGCTAGGATTTTCTCTGTTCTGCCCTTGATCTTTAGGAGTATAATGGAGGAGAAGATCTTGCTACTATGGCACAACAAACTAATGTCCCTGTAATTTAAGCAGTCTAATTTATCCTTGTTCTTGCGTATAGGAATTATGACTGTTTCCATCCAGTGGGAACCACTTCATGTTCCCATATCTCTCTGAAGAGTCTGAGAAGGGCCTTAGCCTCTGAGCCTAATATAGGTACCTCCAGTTCTTCCACCATGATGTCATCCACTCCTGGGGTCTCCCTGCACTTTGCTCTCTTGATGGCTTCCTTTATCTTGCTCCTGTCAATACTTAATAATTACTCATAGTCTTTGGTGTTTGAATGGCTACCAAAGTGTTTCTCATTGTAGTCTACATTGACAGCATTAGGGTCATTGTACAGAGTGTCGAAGTATTGTCTTCATCTTTGCTTTACTTTCCCTGATTTTGTTAATAAATGTTCTTGCCCATCTTTAATCACCCAAATCTGAGGAGCATATCTGTCTAATAGCTTTGCAGACAAGATTTGTTTTACTGTGGACTCTAACCTCTTTGACCTCTTTGCATATACCATGTATATACAGCTCTCTATTCTTCTTCAGTCTTCTTTTGACCTCCTTGCACATATAGTTGTGGTGTTTTGCTGCCTTCAGATTGCCTCTTCATTTGCTCTTTAGCTTCCTTCTTTGGGAAAATCTATATGTTTATTGTACACAAATTTCAGCTCTGTTATTCTATCTACATAAAAATTATGCATGGGTATTATTTTTAAAATATAGAAGCTTGAATATATTCTAGATCTTGTTATTCTGCACATTGATTATCACACGTGTTGAGAAAATACTATGTATTTTACAAAATATGTGTGGTTTATTCTAGTGCACAGCCAGATTTATGATTACTTATATTGATGCACCTGAGAGCCACTTTTCATTTCCACTAAGTTGTATTTTTTCAAGCCACAAACAAACATTAAAGATTTATTATTATTATTATTATTATTCCTTTTACTGTGTGGTTTTGTATGTCAGCTTGACACAAGCTAGAGTCCTCAAAGGAAGAAGCCTCTGTTGAGGAAATGTTTCCTTGAGATCCAGCTGTAAGGCATTTCCACATTTAGCAATCAATGGGCGAAGGCCCAGTCCATTGTAGGTAGTGACATCCTTGAATTGTTGGGCCTGGGTTCTCTAAGAAAGTGGGCTGAACAAACCATTGGAAGGCAATAAGCAGCTCCCCTCCACAGCCTGAGCATCAGCTCCTGCCTCTAAGATTCTGCCCTGTTTGAGTTCCTGTCCTGGCTTCCTTCAGTGATGAACAGCAATGCTAATGTGGAAGCCCAATAAACCCTTTCCTCTCTAATTTGCTTTTGGGTCATGGTGTTTTATTGCAGCAATTGAAATTCTAATTAAGTCAAATTGGTACTGGGTGTGGGGTGCCATTATCAAACACTTCCATTAGAAGTGAATGTTCTCAGCTCCTTCTGTTAGGAGTCAATGTTTTTCTATCCTCAGGGGACTATGTGCGGCTTCATCTTCTTCTTCCTAAAACAAAGTTTCATTCATAGGAATAGAAGCATCCATTCTTACATGACCTTGAAAAATGCAATAAATATAGTCTTTTCATATAACGTGCAAAATAGAAGTCTTAAAAAAATAAAATAAAATATTCTTTGCTTTCTTTTTATCTTTTGTAAAAAAAAAAAATAAAATAAAAATAAAAGTCTTGACTGATGTGTGGCCATGGTCTAGATGGAGAGTCATTCCTGCCTCAGTTTTTAGTCTCAGTCTAAGTATTATATCAACCAGCGAAATATTAGGTATTCTAAAATGTTCTCACAATTGACTTCACTAAAATGCACTATTTGAAAATCATGAAAGGTTTCCATGCAACAGTCTCCTAGGTTACAGATTTGGCTCTAACTTCACACATTTCCTTTCCTACGCAGGCTTATCTTCTGAGGCAAACATTCACTTCATAAAAATGCTTTGAAATCTCATACCAGGCATCATTTAGGATATTATAAGTGTAGATCATATGAAATATGGTAGGCAAAGATATAGCTCATGATACTTTTTATCTGAATTTTATACCCTATATCACAACTTATGAAAGAAAGAAACATGTGCTTTAGTAAACTCAGCTACTACTTGATATTTTCAGAATTAAGGATGTAATTTTAGATTTTTTTACCTTTTTGCCTTTATGAACGAATTATGCCATAAGTGCTATGGTATATAATGTTTTCATGTTAATATCTATGTTTGGTTCATAACTATATACTACCCACTATGTCCTCTTATATGAAGTTCATAACTGTCACCATTCCCATGTGTTGATGCCTGCTCTTTGATTTGTCTACATAGGACATAGATTAACCTCCTTATCTAAAACAATTTGACTAACTTGAAGTACATTAAGCCTTTATAAATCTGGAAGTGCCCCACATCCCTTTCAGATTCAATAAAAATCTTTTGGTGTTTAAAACCTACATATTTCCCAGGCATTTTGGATTACAAAAAGCATGGATTTAGACGCAACTTGAAACCTCTTACAGTATCTATACTTTGGATTTCTACTGTGATCTTGCAGGTGTTGGTATCATAAATTCTTGAACTTTCAGATGAGAACTGAAATAAATCATAGCAATGATTCCTAGTTTATCATAAATTATGAATTCTTTGGCTTTATTTAGCAGCATTACTTTCCCCTAGGCCAATATCAGTTGTTGTTTCCTCTTCCAGTTCTGAGATACACTCCTAGGGGTAGGAAAGACCATGTCTTTCACCATTATGGATGTTTTCACACTATTAAGTTCAAAAATATCTTTGCGTGAATATGAGAATGAATACAAATTAGGAATATATTCTCTGTAATGTCAAAATGAAAGAACACTTCCCCTTCACTTATCTTCATCTGTGTATGAGTATAAGGATACATGTGGATGTGGGTACACATTCAGGAGGAGGATGTCAAGTGTACTCCTTTATCACTCTTTGCCTTATTTCTTTGAGACATCTCTTACTGAAGCTAGTAATAAGGAAGTCCCAAAGATCCACTGGCTTCTACTGCTCACATTTCTATAGTTAGAGGTCCATTTGAAAATGCCCAGGTTTTTTTTTTTAGATGGTAGAAATCTAACTGAGTTTATCATATTTGCACAAGTGTTCTTAACCACCAATCCCTCTGCCCAGCTCCTCTCCTTCAATTTTAGAGCATTTTTTGTGTATTCTTTCCTTTGCTCCTCTGCAATTAATGTATTGTCATAGGATAACTAATCATATTGTTAGTTTTATAATGCAGATGTATTAGTTCTAAAGATGTGCTTATAAACAAAGAACTATAGGCAGTTAATGATTGCTGAGAAAGGAAGAATTAGCATCTCCCAGGGGTGAGAACTGTTATGGTTTCTGTCTCTTTAAGAGGCAAGCCACACCCACTCCCAGTGACCCCTGCTCCTCTTTCCCCACCATCTTGGATCTCTTACTGTTCCCTCTTCACCAGTGCTTGTCTCCCCATTTCTCCTCTTCTCTGTCTCTTTCCTCTTTCTTTTCTTCTCCTTCTTTGCCCACACTCTCTTTCCTCTAAGTAATAAATATTCAATTCTATTCTGTAGGATGTGTTTTCCTTTTACCCACTGCCTGCTCACACCTGTCCGCATGGCGGGACCAGCCTGCTCAGCCTTTGGCCACTGGGAGACTGCACCAGGCGGGACCTCCCAAACTGGCAGCTGGCAGCTGTCTCTGTCTCCAGGAACTGGGACTGGCTGTTCCCAGTGTGACTGGCTGCTCCCAGAGCCCGCTGCCTGCTGCCACATGGTCCTCTGGGGACCACCTGCACCTGCCCACCTGCCTTCCAGCCCGCCCAAGACCAAACCGCACCGGGCGGAGCCAGACCACTGTTTGCTGCCACATGGCCCACTGGGGACCTGCCAGCATTTTTAAAAAATCATAAAAATACATTTACTGTTTATACAGTACAAAGTCAGCCCTAAAACCCTATATGCAAAAACAGCAAATATGAACTCAATAGGTTGTATTAATGTATTTGTGCACATTATAGTTACATATATGCTAAAAATGACACCCCAAAAAGAGGCTTTCAATTTGAGTGTGGAAAAGGAAGTGGGAGAAGTTGAAGAGTTGGATTAGAAGGAGGAAAGAGAAGGGGGTAAGTGATGTATTTCTATTTTGACTAAAATATAATAAAAAAAATACCATAAAGAGACTGGAGAGAAGGCTCCATAAGTGTTGGATTTCCAGAGGACCCAAGTTCAATTTCCTATATTGATACCTATATGGCAGCTCACAACTGCCTGTAACTTTAGACTCAGGAGACCCAACACTCCCCTTTGGCCTCCGCAGGCAGCAGACACACATGTGAAACACAGATATATGTGCAGATAAAACTCCCACACATATAAAAAATAAAAATTTCCAAAGCTACAAACATCACCTAAAAAGCATCTAGTTGTAAATATGACTGTGAATATTTTAGGTAATATTTATACTCTAAATTGAAAACCTAAACTTACAGAGAATTGAACAATCAGTCACTGTCCTTTTATCTCTTATCCTCAATTATTTTGAAATTATTTGATTTTAGTAATTAGATTATCTGACTTGAATGGGGATAAAAAAAGAAATCAAAGGTAAGGAAAACAAGCCTTAGTGCTTCTCAATGCAGAAGAATCTGGACTAAAGGACTATAGTCTTAGTGTTAGGAAAAACCAGTATTATTCTTACTCTAGTGAGTAATCTATGCTGATGCAGAGTAGAAAAGAAAATCAAAAGTACCAAGAATGAGTGGTCATAGATCTATCTGTACTATAAATATGTTAACACAAACTAAGTATTACATTTTATAGAGACTGAATTAATATGGATAAAAGTTTTATTGAATCAGAATGACAACTGAATAATTAGGAGCATACACATTAATAATACACAGTATACATATTGCTAGCATAGATACACTATTCATAAAATTCTTGTATGAATGCATATATTATCATATGTGCACACACATATTTAGTGGTTGGAATGATAAAGTTTCCCATATACTCCATTTGAAAACTTCATCTCCAGTTGGTAGCACTGTTTGAGGAGGTTCAGGAGGTAGCCCTGATGGAGGAAGTTTGTTACTTGGGGCAAGTTGTGAGGTTTCAATGCCTTATGCCATTCTCAAAAACTCTCTCTCCTTCCTGATTGTACTTAGAGATGTGAGAGCTCAGCTGTCTGCCTACTGAGACCTACTGACTATATCCCTTTGAAACCACAAGCAATAGAAAAAAAACAAGAAAACATATTAACCTATACATATATGCATATATACACACATATATACATTGTAGCATAAGTATACATTAACATGTGTGTATGAACAGTAATGCATATAAATACATACCAGCATAATGCACACATATATTAATTCACATATTAAACACATATATTCAAAATATGCAAAACCACATGGAGAAACAAACTCCAGTTATTGTGGAAAACATTGTCATATGTCTCTGTTATTAACCACCACAGAAAATTTGTATTAGTATATAGAGGACATACACAGCATCCATAATTATGATCTTTTATATTGAGGCATTTGATTCAACAGCATAGTAGACATTGTTTGGAATCATATATAGATCATTTCAAATTTTTAGCTGAATGTTGATATTATTAATAATTAGAACAACACTTAGAGTGAATACTCTAAGAGAGTCAGAACAGGGTGTACTCCAGTGGACAAACTTGATGAAGAAGGAAATCAGTAAGGTTGTTTGTTTGAATGGGCAGCTCCACCCCAAGACCCCTCCAACAGTGTTGCCTCAGTCCAGACTCCACCTGTGAGGAAGCCTGCCAAACAATGATCCCTCCCCAGAAATGCTCAAGACCACTCCCACAAGGTATTTAAACTGCCCCCAGAAACCAAACATGTGGTTTTCTGATCTTCCTTTCCCATCTCCTCTCTGGGGGACTGGAAAGCCATCCAGAAGCATGGTGTCCCTTAAACATGACCTTTTTCTAATTATGTATAATTTGTTCTGATTTGGATTGTTGCATAGGCAGAGAGACTTACTGGGGTGGATAAACTTCTCATCTGGAGGTCTCACTGAGGGGCTATTTTTCTCACTAGCCCTGGGCCACATGATGGGAAAACAGCCTTCTCCTCAGCCCTGGGCCACATGATAGGAAGACACCCTTCTCCTCACCTACTCTACACCAAGCTAAGATTGGCTTTTGACTGGGTAAATTGTCCTTTCCAGTCATTGCCTTAGAGGCCCAGGACTTCCTGTCATTCCATGGCTGAGCCAACCTCCCAACCTGTTACCCTTACAAGGACCTGCTTTGTTCTGTGGGACCCTTTTTACAGATGTTCTGTTCAAGGGAATTTCCCACCCCTGCCCCCTGTTTTGTTTTGTTTTGACCCAAAGCCCACTAGAGTGGATGCATTGCACTAGGCTTTGGTTCCCAGCATAGACATGCGAAATGGATACTTGCAATTTGAAGTCTGATTCCCAAATGCCCTTGGGCTGCCTTTTACAAAATATTTTAAATTGGGGCTGTCTGACACTATATGTCCTAAATACCTAAAAATTTTTACCAGTCTGGGTACAAGTGGACAGAACCCCCATATGCCCATGGTTTCTGGGTATTGTGCTCTTGCCCCTCCCTCAGTAGTCAGTGTCTCACAACACTGGTCTTGGTTGCCAAGATCTCAGTGTCTCCAGATTCCTGCCTATCTGGGAATTAGGATCCTGAAACTTCCACCCTGGCCATGCTCCGGGAGACAGTGGGTACTACTCCCTCTTTCCCCTGCTTCTCTTCACGTTTGTCCCCATCTCTGAACTCCTGTCTCTCTCATTCCTGGTATGTGATCAGGTCACACTGGGATTCTCCCTGAAACAGATCTGCTCCTCCTGCCCTCGCAGTCTGAGCTACATAGATGTCCCATCCTTATGTTTCTGTTCTCCCTTACAGCATCTGCTGGTCTGGTCCTCAATGTGCCTGACTCCTGCAGCCTATTCTAGGATTTTTAAGTTGGTCAGCTGACATATTTTTTCTGAAAAAGGTTTTGTTTGTCTGTCTGTTAAAATATATGTGTGAATAATATGGTCACAGTATGCTTGATTTTTGTTTGTATGTGTATATGTGCTTGTTTTAAAGTCTGTACAGCTTGAAAATCCAGATTACAACTGCTCTGGAAAAGTGCAAACGTGGATAACCACTATTTTGGTTAAGTTCAAAATAAAAAACCTCAGCACCATTCTTACTAAGGGCACCCATGTGTGCTGGCCCCACCAAGGAAATATTGATCTCCAATATACTTTGGCTTATAATTCCTACCCTGTCCTAAAAAAAGTTTATAACAGTACTGATTTACTGAGATATTAAAGCTGCATCTCTACATTCATGTACAGGAATGTAGAGATGCTGGCAGTCAGATTCTGTAACTTAAAAGTAAACTCCTTAATAATTTAAATCAATTAATATTGATTTAAAACACTAAATTGTTTACAATGTAAAAACTTGGTTCTGCCCTATGCAGATGAGAATTATATTATAAATCTCAGGACCACAGCTAAAAAACTAATCTTGCCTCTACTAACATTGGTAAGATGTAACTGATTGGGTAAACTGTATGTCCAAATTTAACTTAAATGTCTAATTTAGATATGCCTGACAGATAATGGTACCCTGATTCTAACGCGCCTTTACAGATCTGAGAGTATGGCCTTTAACAAAAGAGCTTCTCATGATAGAGAGACATGCCAATTTATGCAGCACCCAGTAGCTCCTTTAAGAAGATGCATGACTGCAGAGCTTATTCCTGAAGGCTCATCTATGGGTG
The DNA here is from genome assembly GCF_014885135.2 of Alexandromys fortis. Classification (NCBI taxonomy): domain Eukaryota; kingdom Metazoa; phylum Chordata; class Mammalia; order Rodentia; family Cricetidae; genus Alexandromys; species Alexandromys fortis. The sequence continues at coordinate 416,353 of NW_026068197.1, forward strand.
TGGCAAATGTTGCGACACAGCAAAAATGGATGGAATGATGGCAGTACACTGGGGGATTTGATTGTCTCATCCTGCCAAGACAGGTAGATCGAACCCTACCCACACATGAAAGTCTGTCAGGCCTCTTTGGCTCACCAGCTAAAGGCAAGTACTGCTTCTAAGACTGGCATTTGCCAAAGACCACGGAGAGACTTGGGATTGCCTGGATAGCTGGAAAAGCTGTCTCACTTCTGCTCATTTACTTTTCCCCTCTCAGATCTGCCTAATGGCATTTGATGACTTAAGGTACTGGTAGTTCATTAATTTATTAGTTAGGTTTCCTCCTAAAAATACAAACAGGTTTGCCTCTTTCACAGGCTTCATAGTACAGGGTTAACAGGTTTCAGATGTAACTTCAGAGGTTCAGAGTTTTAAAATTTCCTTTGTCTTCTAAAATGTTCACACCTTTTAATCTAAAGCCATAGCATTTTGCTATGACACCAAGATGTAAATCTGTTCCAGCTGTCTTATAGATACCTTCAGGATCCTGGAAGACGTTCTGCTAAAACTAAGTCTCCATAGCCCATTTTTATCCCACCCAAACTAGTGGTCTCCCAAAAACAAATTGGTACCTACGTGGCCAACTAAAATCCACTTAAAACCTAAGGGAATTTGGGAAGGCATTCTAGGCGCGCGCGCACACACACACACACACACACACACCAGAGTTAATCATGGCTTAACACCATGTATCCTTTAAGAGATTTTTCCTGATTCAGTTGTAGCAGAAAAAAAAAAAAAAAAAAGCCTTACAGCTTTAAAACTATGGCTTCCCGAGCCATGTTGCTCTTGCTCCTTCAGGTGGCTGAGCATTTAAATGGGGTTTGTTAACAGAGTGCTACAACTTGCTTAATGACAACATAGCCTGCCTGTGTGCCTAAAAATGGGGCTGTGAGCATGGCTCTCAGAGACAGCAAACAGCTTCGCCATGCTGGACTGGGCAGGGCAAGCAGGCAGTGTCATATTTTCCCTAGCAATGGTGCCACTTAAGTTCATAAGAAGGGCTTAGCATTTTAATAAACACTTCTGGGCACTAAAAGATTACATATATGCAATAAAGACAAACCTAAATAAAAAGACCTCTAAATGAGACAATGTATTTAAAAATGTATGTAAGCTTGGGAGAGAGAAGAAAAAGAGTATACAGAGTTTTAGATTAAAAAAAAAGCCACATAAGGATGGAGAGTACACAGACAGTCTGGATTACATATATTATTGTGTTTTCTTTGAATTTTTTGACTTTGAAGGAGGAGCTAAGTAACCAACATATATACTTTAAAGGTATCTTGTCTTTAGAACTTGAGTCTAAGGATATGCTGCTTTGGAAAAGAGGTTCTGCTTTTGTTTCCACAGAAGATGAGAACCTGTGGATTAATTCCAGACTAATGTGTTTTGATGGACCAAGATCTCCTGAAAGGTCTCTGTGAAACCTCCAAAAGAAAATACTTCACCTAATAAACAGCAAAAAGTAGGTTGGAGAGAATTATGCATGCCCAAATTTCCTAAATGATTGTTTATAAATATTTGTTTACATTTAAAGGAGGATATGCTATAGAGATTTGCATTGGTATGGATCTTGCTTTATTGATACAAATTTTAGGTCAAGTTTGTTATTTGTATATTTCTGCTCTTGTTTAAGGTATTGTTTGTGCAGCTCATTTAAAGTGTAATGTATAATTAAGAAATATAGGTTAATAGATAATCATCTATAATAGTTAAGCTTGTACCCATGTTAGTCAGATTTTCTAGAAGGACAGAGATGTATTTCAGATGGATAGGCATTTTTCAAAACTTTCAAAGACTATAGAATATGGCATCTAAATTGTTTTAAGAATTTAGGACTTATCATGACAACGAGACACATCTGCTCCTGGCAGTTCCAATCTACTTCAAGAGAAAGATGGGCATTGAAGAGGCTCCTTATGATTTAGCTAACCATTTGGGCAAGAAACTGCTCTTGGCTGGACTGCTTGATGAACTGGACATGCAGGACCCACAGAGAAATGACTGCTGAACTTGTCTGAAGGTGAGACAATCCTTCAGGGTTCCTGCTCCATGAAAGAGTCTCCCAGACATTTGGCAGGACACAGAAGAAAGTAACTGACAAACTGCCAATATAGGTAGAACTGTCTTTGAAATTTTCTGCTTCATGGAAAAGTCTGCAGGATACTATGGGCCTGTAGGCTGAAAATGGATGTTCCTACATTACAGAAGAACTTTGGTTGACTATTCAGGCAGCAAAATGTCTCTGTCAATTCCAGAGTGTTGGAAGTTGTTTACAATGCACTTCCTGTTTACTTAGGTAATAGTATATCCTTCTGGAGTTGAAGAATTTATAGTTATAGTTTTTCTCAGTTATGATAAAAGATAAAGTAGATATAAATATTGTAAGTGTAATTCTTGCTTGATATCTGTTTTGTTATATGTAATTTAACTATATTAAAGATAAAGCCTTCCTTTTTATTTAAATAGAAAATGGGAGGTGATGTGGAATTTCCCTCTGTATGTTGTGAATACCAGTGATTAATAAAGAAACTGCCTTAGCCTGATAGAATAGAACAGAGCTAGTCAGGGAAAACTAAACTTAATGCTGGGAGAAAGAAGGGGAGAGTCCAGAGAAGTCATGAAGCTGCTGCCAGAGACAGACATGCTGAACCTTTGTTGGTAGGTCACGACCTTGTGGTGATGCACATATTAATGTAGATGGGTTAAATTAAGATGTAAGAGTTAGCAAATTAGAAACTAGAGCTAATGGGCTATGCAGTGATTTAATTAATACAGTTTCTGTGTGATTATTTCAGGAGTCTGGGTGACTGGGAAAACAAACAAGCACCCTTCCTTACAACATGTTTTGTAGGTTCACTCCTCCTGCCTGGGCCAAGACCAAATTACAAATGGTTCTACAGAAAACACCAATACCTGCAGCAGCTCCTGGGACTCCACCATTGATACCACCTCCCCAGGCCTAAATGGAAATCTACCCAGCAACTTAAATCTGTTTTTAAAGGGAATATTTGTTCTCTTATCTCACTCATTCACACTTGCCTCTTCTGTACAACTAAGACACTTCTCTGTTCTATTCTTTCTGACAGTTAATTACCCTTTCCATGGCTAACCTTGTTCGTAGGGCCGATAAATTTTCTCCTTGAAACCTACCTTCTCATCTAACTCAAAAAACAGGTGCCTATGGTCTCCAGGATGGCATTTAACCTGATGCCTCTCCACCCACACCTCCCACTGAGCATGAGCTCATCAGCTCCCAAACTCTCTTTTCTTCCACACCGCCCTATGTCCACACAAAGCTGCCAGACATGAACTGGCATCCATATACCTAGAGTGTGGGATCTTTGGAAAGAAGCTTCACACTAGCCCCTGGTACCCATATATCCAACGAGTCTGAAATGTTTGGATCAGTGGCTCTACCCCAAGCCCCATCACCTGGAGTTGCCTTAGTTCAGACTCCTCCCCTGAGAAAGCCCACAAAATGATGACTCCTTCCTATCATTTTTAGCCTCTGCTCTGTGCTAGAAAGCTATCCAGGAGTGTGGTATCTGTTAAGCCTGTTTCTTTTTTTTTTTTTTCTAATTCAGTTTGATTTGGTTTGATCTGGATAAGTGGAGAGGTTTATTGGGGTGCAGAAACTTTTCATTGTTCATACAAGTAATCAACTTTTCCAATATTCTATTAAACTATGCTTTGATTTGTTTACTGATCTTCTGTGTGGTTGTTATATTTCACAATAAGCTTAACTGAAAAGTAAGGATACTTCAAAAAGTCAAACTTTAAATTTAATTTCATACCATCATATAATGTTCCACTGCATTTAGACAATAATGTTTTTAAAAAGTTAAAATATATATTTCTGTATTAATTTGTTTTCCTAGATAGTTTTAAGTGTTAACTTGATACAGCTTGCCTTTATCACATTATATTGTGGGCATGTCTGGGAGGATCTTGATGTATGAGGGTCTAGTCTCTTGTGACCAGTATTGTCCCAAGACAAATAGGCCTGGGATATATAATAAAGCTAGCTAAGCAAGGGTTTGCTAGCAAACCAGGGCAAACCAGCAAACAAGTCCTTCATGGCCCCTGCCTCAAGTTCCTGCCCTGACTTCTTTCAGTGGTGGATTGTGACCTGTAAGTGTAAGTCAAATTAACCTTTTCCTTCTCAGATTGCTGTGGAAGTGAGCCCACATGAGTAGATCTGGTTCACCTTGAGTAAAGGTCAGAGAGTTCAGGCCTATTCTTGCTCCTTTGAGGCTATTGACAAGAGGTTTGACTTACAGTGTGGCTACTAACAAAGATATCTTGAACTAGGGTATGGTGACATGGTCTTTTGGGCTCACAGAAGAGGATCCATTTCATCTTGACTGGAAATCAGAGAGTTCTGGCCTATTCTTGCTCCTTCAAGGTTATTGACAGGAGATTTAACTTAAAGTGTGGTTACTAACAGGATATCTTGACGTTGGGTATGATTATGTGGTGTTTGGGGTATTAAGATGGTAACCACTTTGTTTGTTCTTTGTATTATACAAAAGAGATCTTTTGGTTTTTTTCCCTCCTTTGAATTGGAGTATTTAAAGATCTTAAGAAATAAACCCAGGTATATTCAGTATTCAGTGGATTGCCCTCCTGATTCTATTCTGTGTCTATGACTTTTTCTTTTATATCGCTGTTCATTCTGCCTAAAATTTCTAATCTGCATGTCTCTACCCAGGAATGTGTGAATCAATCAAAGCTGGACATGACAGGTTACTTTTGGGCACACTGTTTTATAACAGTGACTGAAAATTAAGCAGAGCATCTGTATTTTTGCTATTCCTGACTCCTTTTCATCTTGGACATTCTAACTTCAATCATTTTCCTTTGATGGAACAGATTTGTTAAGATCAATATTCTGCCAGTGCTTTGGTTGTTGGATTGGATACTTACATTTTAATCATATAGTAAAGTTTTGTGTTTTATGCACTGTTGTATGTTCAAATTGATACGTTAGTAAAATCAAGTGCTAGAATAGCTTCAGTTTTTATTTCATGTAATTGTTGGATATACTGATTTTCTCTGGTTCTATTGATAAATGAATAAGCATATATTAGTTCTTATTAATCACCTGTATGATATATGTTTTACCTGAAAATTAACATGATTTAGAGTAAACATCAGAGATTTTCTTAGGTAGCTTAATTTTCTAAGAGGAAAAAAATGAGAAAATATGATATATTTGGGGTTTTGAACCTGAAGTTTTAGGTTCAGATCTAGATGTTGAAATTTACTAGCTATCTTACTTGATAAAAGCTTCTTAGATGAATTTGAAATAATTAATTTATAAATGGAAAAATATTAAATAATACATTTTTCCTATTTGAGAGATTACTATACATGCTAAGAATAATAAATAAACTTCATAGAATTGATGAGAAATACATGATTTTACACATTATTAGTTATGTGGATAATCAATAAAATCACGTTAATATTTTGTATAAATTTTATAAATTGAAGATGAGACCATATTTTGGTATACAAGAAAGTCATATATGCAGAGATCCACACTGGAGCACTGGACTGAGCTCCCAATGTCCCAAGGAAGAGCAGAAGGAGGGAAAATATGAGCAAAGAAGTCAGGACCACGAGGGGTGCACCCACCCACGGAGACAGTGGGGCTGATCTATTGGGAGCTCACCAAGGCCAGCTGGACTACGACTGAAAAACCATGGGATAAAACCGGACTCTCTGAATATGGCGGACAATGAGGGCTGCTGAGAAGCCAAGGACAATGCCACTGGGTTTTGATCCTACTTCATGTTCTGGCTTTGTGGGAGCCTAGCCAGTTTGGATGTCCACCTTCCTAGACCA
>NW_026068197.1:422356-431009 GCF_014885135.2 Alexandromys fortis
GGGGAGGAGGCGGAAATCTTTTTTTTCAATAAAAAAATTATATTTTAAAAAAAAAGAAAGTCATATATGGTAGAAATATTTGAAATATATATTACTAATAATATATGTTCCTAATAGTGTATATGTATGTATGCATGCATGTATGTATGTATGTATATATGTTGATCAAATTGTTCTGCTTCTCTTTGACAGTTATATGCTTTTTTAGAATGTAGCTGTTAAAAATCTCTTGTCTTGTATCTAAATGAAAATAATGTCTTACTAAAGCTGCATGTTCTATGAGTCTCAAAAGGCACAATTAATTCTGTGCCAGGGAAATAGTATTTGGTACACACCTATATTAGTCTTTACAATGAATATTAAGTAAAATAGAATTATGATAATAAAATATAATTATAGTATTAACATAAAATGTTCTATTCATATGAGATTATTCCATAAACATGAAATCAAGTAAAGAAATTAAAAAATCTAAGGTGAAACTTCTATTCACAGGGGGAATAACTACAAGAGAAAGGAAAATAGGTATTTTTTTCAATAAGAAGGACACTGTGTCCATGAAATCTGCAGGCCCATTAAACTTTAGTCAAAATGGACTTTTCTCTTATAAAGAAGAACAAAAAACCCCGAGAATGAACTGAGTGTTAAAATGAAGCAAAAACAGTGATAGGATATGTAAAATAAGATGTTAAAAATAATCACTCTAAGGTCTGCCTGTTTTCTGGAGAAACCTCTCAGCTCAAGCTGAGAATGCATCAAATGAAAGGAGAGAAAGAGGAGGATTTATCAAAAATTCAATTAACAAATATGTTTCTACAGCTGATCCTTAAGAATAACTTAAGCTGATAATTTTTGACTGTTCCAGTTAATTCTTGAGACAAGGGATGGAAACTTGGATCATTAGTGCATGGATGTGTCATAGATAAACAAAGGAGGCATCCACCATGTTTGTCTAAGGCAAGGTGAAGGAAAGAATACCTTTTCAGTAAACCATTTTCCAGGGGTAATTTCTTTTTTCATTACTATTATTCAGGAGCACATGTCTTAAGTAAAATTCTACACTGTCAAAAACAAAAAAGAAAAAAAAATTCAGGAATAATTTTTCTGTTCCCCACTGTGCTACAGAAAGCATGATTGTTAGGAAAGCAGATTTGCCTGTGAGTGAGACCAAGAAAGGATCTGAAGCTTAGCACCTTGATTTAGATTCACTTCCAGTTTTCTGAGACTGACAGTTTCTCATCCATTTGGATAGAGAAACGACAGTGTTGCATATATTTAACCCCATTAAAAATCCAGGGGGAAAATGCACAGATGAACTCACAGAGACGGTGTCCTCGTCATTTAGCAATAACTTCCTGAGTAATTGCCACATGACTTCTACCTGCAAGCCACTTTACTTCATGCATGCTTTCACTATTTAGTCCTACAGAAATACTGTTCTAAAATTATCATTTTGCAGGAGGACTGATTGTAGGCCAAAGAGTGCATTTAATTTATCAATATTGACACAGTCATGGTTCAAACATTGTCTCTGATTGTAGAACTGAAGTAGAGTATCCACATAAAATAGCGTTTGTCTTATTCTTTAGAATGAAATCACATTATATGATATGTTCTGATTATGATAGCTTGCACAACAGTATTTAAATTATGTTTGCTTTCCAAAAGTAGTTTCATTAATTTGTTCTCAATTAACAAACTTTCACACTGAGATTATAGATTCTCTGTTGGAGTTAGTCTATTTACTCTTCAGTTTACACTTATCACAGCTAAATCCTGCCTCATTTCAACAGTGTGTATAAGAAGAAAACCAAGACTCATCATTGTATTTCTTTTCATTTTCTATTCTTCCGGTTAACCCATTATTCAGCATTCTTGATGCTGTCAGCTAGGGTGATCCTTAGTCATGAGTGAAAAACATCACCTGATCCATGATTTGAACTGCTTGAGTTAACATTTATTTTTTTTTTTACTGTAGGACAAAATCAAGATACATGAATGCTAAAGTCAACATTTTATTCTCATTTATTTTATTGGCATGTGTCTTAAAGAACCTTGGGGCAAGCCTTGTCCAGAAAAGTATCCAAAACACCTCTCACCAGGACTTGAGAATTCTCAGCAGATATTAGGTGCTAGCTCTAAATTTTTACTGTAAGTCAGAATGACAGTGTCTAGTATGGACAAAAATATATATAATACAGACTTCAAATTCTGAGAGAAGTACGCTGCTTGTCTTTCTGTTGCTGTAACAAATACCAGAGACAATCAATTAATTTTGAATCATAGTTTAGGAAGTGTCAGTTCATGATTGATCAATTGGCCCCTTAATTTTGAACTATAGTGATCCAACACATTAGGACTGGAAAGGAATGGAACAATAATGTTGTTCACCTGTTGCCCAGGAAGGAAAAAGCTACCAGAGAGCATCCCGTAATCCCCTTCAGGAGCACATTCCCAATGACCTAAAACCTTTCCTCTCTGCCTCATTTCTTAAAGATTTTGTGACATCTGAGCAATGCCAAGAGGACAACCAAGCTTTTGAGAAACACACAAGATCCAGACCTTGGGTGTTTTCACATAAGGAAAAAGACCAGGGACGGGCGCACTTCTGACATTATTTTGATCTCTGATTTGTTTAATACTCTTTTACCTTAAACAAAAGCTAAGTAGCTCCACATTCCTTGAAAAATTTTCATCAGGCACATGATGGCAAAAACAAAAGACAAATATTTCACAATAAAAGTCAAACCAATATTGATATGTATTGGCCATTGCAAAAAAATCTGTTTTATTACAGAATAAACAAGATATAGCCAACATATTTATTTTGATCAGGATGGAAAAGAGACTTTATTTATGTATGAATTATTTATGGTGCTGGTGGTGACATCCAGGGTCTCTTATCATACTATCACCAGTACTTTATCAGTGAGATATAATCCAATCCATTCAAAGGAAAAACTTAAAATTAAAATGTTTTTTGCATATAAATTCACATTGAATATATTGTGGTTTAATCAAGATATTTAACAAGATTGAAGCAGATACTGAACTAAGTATCATCAGACTAATGTATACTTTATAATATTCTCAAAACAATATCTACAATTTTAGAGTGTACACTCTAAAACATAGCATTCTCTAAAAAAGTCCCTTGTTGGAGTTATAATCCTCAATATCAAGATTACCCTGTACTGGGAACAAAATAAAGTATTTTGGCTTCTTTCAGAAGCTCTGTTCCATTTGGAATTTGTTTCAAATCAATTTTTGTGAAATAAAGATTATGTTATCCCACTTTCATTTATTTAAGAGGAAAGATGGTAATTAGGGAATGGGATATCATACAACTAATTTATGAGACATAAATATTTTCTAAAATTAACTTATATATAAATATATATGTCAAACCAAATTATATATATATATATATATATATATATATATATAACTAAATCATTGATAATACATTTTGTGCTTTGAGCTTTTATGTACTTGATTTTTTTTTAATATTCTCCAGTATTTTCTATTCCTGCTCAATAAGAATTAAGAGTTTTGTATCCTGCATTACAACAAGTACTTGTGATAAAAACATGATTTCCTCTAAAGTTTTCTCATAAAATTTATAGAACAATACAATAATCATAAAACACCTAGAATATAATGGGAAATTAGAAATGCTCATATACCATATGTAATAATTTGCTTTGGATTAAAACAAAACAAAAACAATAAACAGTTTTATTTTATTTTCCATAAAATTCTATGAATTGGATTCGTTGGTCACCACATTATAATTTAGTTTTTAAAGTTAGAAGGCTCAGTTACTAAGTGCCACACCTAAAATTAGGACACAGGCAATATGCATTCACAGTACAGGGGACAATAGCCTAAAACAGGGTGATGATACAGACACCCTAATTAGTATAAGTGCACTAATTATGCAAAGTTGCATATGTAGCCTGGTCTCAATAGATATTTTGTGTCAATTAATATTAATTAAACATAGAATATCAAATTTAGCCAAGTATTTGAGTTTTCATATGAATGCCTGATTTTACAGGCAGAATTATTGTTCCTCATATTTGCTTGTGAGTTGGCTTACAAGCTCTAGGGAGCTGATGCCATTTCCGCTTTTAATAGGTTGTTTATTTTGCATCAAAATATATCCAGAAACATTTTCTATAGCCAAGAATCTAAATTAGTAAAATATGTTATTTGAATTAAAATAATCTGTCGAATCAATTTATGAACTACTATCAATCATTATAATCTTCTTTTAGTGTATATTTCTGACAAATTACATCCATTTCCTACTGAATTTTGCTGTAATGTCAAAGGAGTGTTCATGCCTAGATATAAAAATATCTTGTTTAAAATAATATCCTATTTAAAAATTAAGTCTACTGCATTTATTTAAGAGGAAAGGTGGTAATTTGGGGGGGGGGGTAATATTTGAATAATATTCTAGTTTGACAGACATAAGGGCTTTCAGAAACTAATAGTTTACAGATTATGCCCCAAACAAGAAATCTATTGACTCAAAGGACAGGAGTGCTAAATGATCTTTGAGGTCCTCAAATCCTTAATGAAGTTTTATAATTCTATTTAGAACAAGAATAGTAATATAGGGATGTTCAAAGTACAGTAGGAATATATTCTGACTACAGTTTCCTTCCCCAACTCCCCTCCGCTCCTCTACTCCTGTTTCCATCCAAATCTTACCTTTTCTCTCTCTTTCACTTTCCTTAGAAAACAGATTATCTTAAAGAAAATAATAAAATTAGATAGAATACAAACAAACAAATAAACTTGGATAGAAGAAAACTAATAAGCAAAAATGGAAAAGAAAATAGACACACATGTTCATATACACAGAAATCCCATAAAATCATAAAACCAAAGCATATATGGAAAGGACCTGTAAAGTTAAAAGTATTATGAGACAAAAATCTTCTGAAAATGCTGTTGTGTTCATGTTTGCCATTTACTGCTGGGTGTCTGCAGGTAAGTATTATTTGTATCCCCAGTTAAACTTTACTGGAGAAAAGTAATTTTTAATTTTTAAATGGTTATCAATTGGAACAATTTTCTGGGTTATAATAGCTGGGGATTTGAGTTCAGCTTTTCTCTCAGCACTGGTAACCCATCTGGCCCAGCATATTACCACAATCTCAAAGAGATTATATATGTGTCAATCCTGCTGTGTTTAGAAGACCCTGTTCTCCTGACATCCTCCATCCCCTTCAGCTCTTACAATTTTTCCACCTCCTCTTCTGTAGAGTTACCTGAGCCCTGAGGGGAAGAGATTAGATGGGTCACATTTAGGACAGTATGTTCTGAGTTCTTTCTCCCTCCCTCCCTCCCTCCCTCCCTCCCTCCCTCCCTCCTTGTCTCCCTCCTTGTCTCCCTCCCTGTCTCCCTCTCTTCCTCCCTCCATGTCTCCCTGTTGATATCTTTGTATTTGTTCCTGTCTATTGCAGGAGGATGCTTTGATGATGGCTGAAGAAGATACTGATCTATGAGTATAGCAGAATGTCATTAGGAGTCATTTTATTGCTATGTGATTTATTATTTATTTATTTAAATGTTTTTATCCCAGGACTCTTGTCTATCTTGTCCTAGGTACTTACTTGGTCATGGAAAGAGTGTCAGGTATTGGTTCCATCCTGTGGAGTGGGCCTTAAATCCAGTCAGATATTGCTTCTTTAATCCCACAAATTGTGTGCCATTTATTGCATTAGCACATCATCCAAGAAGATCATCATTGTGAACTGACAGTAAATTAGACATCTTAAATACACATCACTGTGTTGTAAATTGGGCAATAATATCACCCCCAAGAATGTAGGAGGAGGCCGCTTGTTTGCCCCAGTAGCCTAGAACCAAAATAACCACACAGAAACTATATTATTTAAAACACTGCTTGGCCCATTAGCTCTAACTTCTTATTGGCTAACTCTTACATATTAATTTAACCCATTTCTAGTAATCTGTGTATCTCCATGTGGCTGTGCCTTATTGGCAAGATTCCAACTGTCATCTGTTTCTGGTGGGGCTAAATGGCTTCTCTCTGACTCTACCCTTCTTCTTCCTAGCATTCAGTTTAGTTTTTCCTGCCTATCTCTATTATTTTGCCCTATCAGGACAAGCCAGTTTTCTTTATTAAGTAACCAGTCATATTCAAAGCATACAAAGGAATCATATTCATAGCATATTGCAGGAAGAAAGCATAGTTTACATTATTTTATTTCATATCTTCAGATTTCAAGTTTATTTTGATGGATATTACTTTACATTAAGTTTAATTTTATAGAAGAATCAGTAGGACATGGAATTGCTATATTGATCACAGAACAAAAATGAGAAAGGTACAACTTGTCATTTAAATATTCAAGATGGTAGATACTTTACAGAGCTATGTTGATTTATATTTTAAATATTTGCAAATAATCTTTTCATTAACCTTCTTCCAAGAAATTAGCCTTTTCTATTAAGTAGTCATGTGGACCCTTTTTAAAAACTCATTCAACTTATGAAGTCTAAACAAAAAATCATTTCAGTTTCTACATAATGATTTTGGGAGTACCTTCTTATATTTTCCTTACTGCCATATCCTTGAAATACAGAGATAGATTTATTTAGCTGGTAATGAGGATTTGGAAAGAGAATGATTCTTCTGAATAATGATGGTTCTTTAGTTTTCACTTGCTTTTAATTGTACTAAAATAATTTTTGAGGTGAATAATGGCATGAATGTCAACCTATTCTACTTTATTTTCATTATACCTCTCTCTTTTGTAAACTAATCTCCAGTATTGGGCTTTTTGCTCGTTATTACTGATACTAATGATGAAATACACATTAACTACAATCACTACTGACATTTTTACGATTCAACTTACACAATAAATAATAATGTGTATTTCCATTGGAAAGAAATCACTTATTACTGAACAAATTAGATTATTTTTAATAATAATATTATACACTATCTGTTTAAATAAAAACTCATTTGCACTGTGTCATCACATGAGCTTTCCATGTTGAAATTCAGCTTAAGATTATGGTCCTTGACTCCGTGGCAGTATTTCTGAAAGCAGCTGTGTGAATTCATATTCTCAAAGTCAAATCATCTAAGTTATTCTGTCCTCTCTAACTACCAGCCATGATGTCGGGAATTTTAACAGTAAAGCATATTATAAACAAAGTACTTACGACCATGTTCCTTTTAAATTAAGAGCTGAAATATAAGAAAAAACATTTGTAAATACAGGTCAAGAAATCAGTGGACCACTCTTGCCACCAGAACTTTTTCTAATGGATAACATTACTAATGCTTTGTAGCTGTCGAGTCATCAGTGACTTGATTACAAATTTTGGGCAGCATTTTAGTTATATTATGACCTTGAGTGCATCATCTTTAAGATATGAAATCAGTATAAGTGTATTGTTATTATTATATAAAATGATTATTTACAGATATTTTAGAAGCATTAAAATGTTATAAAAATATATTATTATTCATCCATTTATTGGTATTAAGTATATGTTGAACATCTAACACTTTAAGATGCTGATTTATTTACCAGATCACTGAAACTCTCTCCTTAGATTCTTTAGATCCTACCACACTCCAGCCCTGTGTCCTGATTACCTGTGACTCACCCTTGAAATCTTATTAGATGGTATTTTTGCATGTCTGTTCCAATGTATGTCCCTGTCCATGGAAAAGTGACCATTCACTCTGTAGTATTGCTATTCTCTTACTTCCATACCTATGTTTTTGTATTTTTAAAGGATGTTTCTTAGATTTGTAAGTTGCTTACACTTGAAGGGTACAGTATACTTATATCTCGATTTCTAATGGCCATAGAGAGTTCTGAGTAATTTGGGATGTTTAATGGAGGAAAGCAGAAGAGGCAGCTGGAAGTTTTAGCCCAATATATTTCAGCTTAATGTTTATATTATGAAGGCATCAGGTGACCCTTCACCCTATGTTTCTATGCGACATAAATTACATTCCCTAGGCAATCTAAACAGCAAATCACATGGTTCCCTAGAATTTTCTTTATGATGATTTAAGAAATTTACTAAGGAAGCGATCGCCTGTGCCCATCTGTTGTAGGGTACTTCCCACTTTCTCTTCTATCAGGTTCAGTGTGTTCAGACTGATATTGAGGTTTTGATCCATTTGGACTTGAGTTTTGTGCATGGTGATAGATATGGGTCTATTTTCATTCTTCTACAGCTTGACATCCAGTTGTGCCAGCACCATTTGTTGAAGATGCTTTCTTTCTTCCATTGTATACTTTTAGCTCCTTTATCGAACATGAGGTGTTCATAGGTTTGTGGGTTAAAATCTGGATCTTCTATACGAATCCATTGGTCAACTTCTCTGGTTTTTATGCCAATACCAAGCTGTTTTCAATACTGAAGCTCTGTAATAGAGTTTGAAGTCAGGGATGGTAATGCCTCCCGAAGTTCCTTTATTGTATAAGATTGTTTTGGCAATCCTGGGTTTTTTGTTTTTCCATATAAAGTTGATTATTGTCCTCTCAAGATCTGTGAAGAATTTTGATGGGACCTTGATGGGGATTGCATTGAATCTATAAATTGCCTTTGGTAGAATTGCCATTTTTACTATGTTGATCCT
>NW_026068197.1:432644-446746 GCF_014885135.2 Alexandromys fortis
GAGGGGTGCACCCACCCACGGAGACAGTGGGGCTGATCTATTGTGAGCTCACCAAGGCCAGCTGGACTGCGACTGAAAAAGCATGGGATAAAACCGGACTCTCTGAATATGGCGGACAATGAGGGCTGCTGAGAAGCCAAGGACAATGCCACTGGGTTTTGATCCTACTTCATGTTCTGGCTTTGTGGGAGCCTAGCCAGTTTGGATGTCCACCTTCCTATACCAGGATGGAGCGGGGAGGACTTTGGACTTTCCACAGGGCAGGGAACCCTGACTGCCCCTCAGACTGGAGAGGGAGGGGGAGAGGAGAGGGAGGAGGGGGTAAAAGGGAGAAGGGGAGGGAAATGGGAGGCGGGGAGGAGGCGGAAATCTTTTTTTTTTCAATAAAAAATTATATAAAAAAAGAAATTTACTAAAGATAATTTCTTCTCAAGGAGGCATTAATGAAGCATTAACAGATAGCAATAATCTGTTACAAGGGGAATAATTCAAAGTCTAGAATATAATTGTAGCATATATTGAAGAGACGCTCAGCTTAAAGACAAAATATGTGAGCAAAATTTCAAAGTTTCTACTTTCACTATAATTTCTAGTTTCACTAAAATCTGTTTGTAACATAAAATCAAAATTCACTGAGGACTTGTTAGTCTCTGACATTTCCCAGAAATAATATATAGCACAGAGAAAACAAAAGGCTTTTTCAAACTCTCTACAGAATCAACACTTGTTGACTTTGTGCTGTAGAACAGCTGTGGAAACAGCCAACAGAAGCAGTGCTGGCTCTAATGAGAGTCAATGTGCCCAGAAGAGACAAAATTCCCAGCAGAGAGGGCAGGAATCAACTATTAGTAGTTTTCTTTTTTGTAGAAATATTGCCACTGGATAGTTGAGGACAAGAAAATGGTTAAGAGGCAAAGAATTTTGTTCCTATGCAGTAACCCATTTGAAACAAAAGTCCTTCCTTTTTCATGTTCTCCCATTAATGCCACTTTTCATTCTAAGTAATATTTATTAATAATTTTCTAATTTTTTGAGTCTTTAATATTTCCCCTTCTCCTCTCTCTGTCTTTATGTCTCTCTGTGTATGCATCTCTATCTGCATTGCTATATCTCTATTTTTATTTCTATCTATATATCAAATTCATGGCAACTTTTTCATTGATTCAGGGAGGAAGCTGTCAGATCCTGTTCAGCTCAGAGCTTCTGGGCCTTATGTCTGATGTTCATGATATCTTTAGCAGTAGTGAATTTCCTTCCATGGCTCTTGGAAAACCAATAGCAATAGTAATAACCCTTATTTTGAACAATACTGATTGACAACACAAGAAATGCTTTCTCCTACCTAGCATTGGGATTTTTGTTAGGCTGTGGGATCATTGTCAATTCAGATGTGAAAATTTCATTTGTATGTGTATTATGCATGTTTGTATATGTATATATAGTCTTACATGTGTTATAGGTATTCTAGGTAAATGGATATAGTATAATTTCTTATAACTTCTTCAGCCATCATTACTGTTATTTTCCTTCCCCTACTTCTGTGTTTATTTTCTTCTTCATTCCTTAAATAAAACATTCCCTCTTTACAAAGTGAACAGGTAACATTTTTATACCACAGTTAAGTGACTTGATTTTTTTCTTGATGGTTATATCTAAATTCCCTTAAGTTTGATTCTTATTAGGTCATTGCACAAAAGTGGCCTCTTTTTACCTAGTGCATTTTGTGTATTTGACTATGAAATGGCTTAGAAGAATTTATAGGAAAATGTACATAATCCAATTTATCCTTACTAGTTTTCTTCACATAAGTATATGTAGTTATTGCTTTATAACACCAGTTTCTAATAACATTTCAATACACATAAACATATATATGTGAACACAGAATTATGTATAAAGGAAGACATAGATAATAAATATATATGGTTATATATGTGTAACACGAATGGGGGCCTGATTGTTCTTGGGGTTTTTGTCCCGCGCAGTACCCCACAACTGTTTAGCCCTAAAGAAAATCACACATAGGTCTCCATAAATTATAAGCTGTTGGCGCATTAGCTCTAGCCTCTCACTGGCTAACTTTCACATTTGCTTAACCCATATTTCTGATCTGTGTTAGCCATGTGGCTCAGTACCTTTTTCAGTGGGGCAGATGACATCCTGCTGCTTTGGTGGTCTGGACAGGAGTGGGAGCAATCAACTTCCTCCTTCCCAGAATTCTCCTGTTCTCGTTACATCATTTTTACTTCCTGTCTGGTTTTCCCACCTATACTTCCTGCCTTGCCAATCAGCTTTTATTTAAGACATGACTGACAGAATATAGACAATTCTCCCACACCATATATGTATAACATATCATATTAGAAATTGAGATAGGTAGTTAATAGATAGATGGTAGATAGGGATATGAAAGACAGGTAGCATTCATAAATAAGATGTCCAACTTTTTTAATATAATATAGCTTGTTTATTTGAATAGAGTAGATGAGATTGAAGGTAACCAAATTAGAAAAGTTTGAGAAATTTTACTTTTATAAACATAAGAATATCTGGCAATCAAACCATGGCCATATGTTCTTAATAAGTGAAGAAGTCTGTGATAGCTCTGGAGCAGGAAGTACTCCTTGCAATATCTTTGATCAGTCCAGTGGTTCTTTTGCACGTGACAGGGTAACATAAATTCATATGCAATGTAGTGCCTTTGTAATGAAAAATCTGCAGTTCCCATTAGTGTAAGTATATATTAATTTTCTTTGTTAATGTAATTATCTTACAAAAAAAACTAAAACCACTGAAACAAGCTTACAATGTTTTGTTCTACCTATATCTTTAGTAATATCATGATCAGTTACCACAGATAATTAAAGACATCCATTTCTTTCAGTGTTATTTTCTCCCCTTGCCATTGCTGCATGTTGTTCTTCTTCTTTCTCTCCTTTCCATTATGTAGTGTTTATCCATTCATTGTTACATTTCTTCTTCACTTAAAACAACTTGGAGATTGCTATTTGTATAATGTTGTTTATTTTTAGTTGTGTGTGCATGTATGTATATATGTATGCACATGGTGTACTGATATGCTTAGGTGGATTACATGCCTGTGTGCACTTGCACAGAGGCCTAAGGAGGATGCTTCATGTCGTGCTCTACTACACACATTATTTTGTTTTTCTCACCAGCTGGAACCAGGCTGTTGCCTAGCAAACACCAGAATTTCTCCTGTATCCATGCCCCAGAACACTGGGATGATAGGCTTGCATGTGACCACACTTGGCTTTTATATATGTTCTTGTATCCAAACTCAGATCTTCATGCTTGTGCAGCAAGTGCTCTTATCCATCTACCCAGACAGTTTTGTCCATTTTTAAAATTTATATTTTATATAAAATTATATTTTAGTTTACAGATGCAGATGTGTAAACAACCAGACCCTCACTCATGAATGGTTGTTCCCAGAATGCAAGATAAACTATACTGCAAGGATGATATTTTGCTTACTATTATAACAATTCTTCCAAATATATTGTCACATACTATTAAATGCTGAATTGTGGACTCTAAGGATATTTGTCAATTTATAATTTTAATTGTTTATATCAAGATTATGAACTTGCATTACCTAATTTATGCATAGAAAATTTTTTATTTATATTACTTAATTAATCAATTACTTGTACGAGTGAATATGTGAACTTATGCAAGCCATGGCATGTATGTGGAGATCAAAGAGTGAGTTTTCTCCCTTCACATGATAGGTTCTGGGGATCATATCAGATGAACAGGTTTGGAGGCAAGCACTTTTAATATCTGAGTCATCTCACTGACACCAATTGGTTTGTTTTCTCTTTGCTTATTATTGATTAAATTTGTTATTTTACATTTTATATATGTATATATTAGTTATTTCTCTTACTCCCCACCCCAATTAAGAACTCACCCTTCTCTATAAATTCCTTTTCCATATTGATAGCTTTTCATTTTGTTTTGTAATCTACTGAGTATAGCTAAGGCATTTAAACCATGTGACCATGGATTTGAAACAATTCATTGGAGCTTGATAGGCTCACCAGTGGGTATACAACTGAAGGGCCCGTAGGGCCGTATTCATCTCTGCTGAACTATGTGCTACAGAAAGTTTCTGGATAAGTAGGAGTCATTGTTGTCACTAGTTTATTCTTCACCAATAATTTCTGTGTTTTTTTAAAAAAATGAAATTATTTACATTCATTTGAAATTTTGCATGAACCTCAATTTTTAACCTATGAGAACCTATTGCAGTAAATTATATATCTAATTTGTAGTGTCAACATGACTAGTTAAAAATAAAAACAAAATTTAAGAGAAAATATTTGCAGAGGACAGCACAGTGGAACATCATTGTCATCCTAGCATTAAGAGAAGGAGGCAGGAGTGTCTTCTGTTATATGCCTACCCGTGTTAAAGAATGATAGTCTGTGTCAAATAAATACATGATAAAATTATAGTCAGATATGAGGAAAAATACAATCATGCAATTTCTGCATAAATCATATACTGAAATAACGTAGACCTAGAGAGAGAAATGCCACATATTCTCTTATTTGTAGCTCCTACCTCCATATCTTCACTATTCATCTAAAATTATGAATAAAAGTCATCACAGTTAATAAACTGTAGATTAAAGCTACAATGTTAATTATCAGAATTTGTAGATGTATTGAAAGGGAGCCATGTCTGTAATTTTTATTACCCTGCAAGGCATCTGAACTGCAAATTTCATTATTTAAGTCTGAAATGAAATGAATATATTTGTATGTGTATCTTTCCCTGTGTATAAAATTTATGAATTATTTAACAACCATTTAAAGGAAGATATCTAAATTAGATTTCTCTTGTCTTTTGATGCCTTATATTATAGTTATGCTGGATTCAATTCAAAGTATTCTTGAGATTGAACAAATGTTAAAAGGAAGAAAGAGAAAATTTAATTTGTATATTTGATAGTGGATGTCATTTCCTAGGTATGCAAATGAAAGAAAAAGTTTGTTTGTTTGTTTTTATTTAATTTAGATGTATTAACTTACCTGTTCTTCCAACTGGAGAAAACAAAGCAAAGCAAAAAGCATCACTTCTCTATAGCTAATACTTTTAATTTTCAGTTTAAGAGCCTAAGGCTTATGAGAATTCTTATAAACTGCTGAGTTCCCTGTGGGAAATATTTAGTGATTAAGACACTTCAGAAACATGCACAGAATCTATGGATTATAACGTAATAGCCTTAAAAGAAGACAAAGCAATAGCAGCTTAAACACACACAGAGAGATTAATGCAGAAAGAGAGAAAGAAGAGAGAGAGAGAGAGAGAGAGAGAGAGAGAGAGAGAGAGAGAGAGAGAATATACCCTGCACCCTGCAGTAAACTGTCCTCAGGAAATCATGGCTTCTCCAGTTATTCTTGTTTGCATTTCAGGCAAGAAAGAGGAAAATTAGCATAATCCTGCTCCTTCCAAAGCTTTTTCTTTTCTATTTTGTAATGGATTTTTCTCTTTAATTACAACTTATCATTGCATCAAAGGCTGAGCTAGTACTAATTTAGCTGTCCAGTCTCTTTAGCACAGATATCAAAGAAAGAGGAACTCCAAGGAACTTTGAGAAAGCCGATTCACAATATAAATTTCTGGGTATTTACCTCTTATAGAAAGCTCAAAACATTTCAAATGACATGAAACAACTAACCAGACATTCTTTATTCCTTTATATCTTTCAGTTTTTTATCGTAAAAGACAAAATAAAAAGCAATTAATACTTTTGACACTGGGGAAAATACTTTTACAAGGACAAATGCCTTGGAGAAAATTATGCAGCAACAAAATCTTTTGAATATACTTGGCCATGAAAAAAAGTTTTAAATGACTTTTTCCCCATTTTCAAAAGAAAATAATAGAAACCTATCTGGCTCAGAGCACATTTTCTGCCAGGCTTTGAAAATTGTCTTGAGATAATTTGTATCACATAAAATAATTATTTTCATTTCTATTTAAAAATAAGTATTTCTTTTCATTTTAAATGCATGATGCACGAATGTTTCACCAGCACATGTGCATGTTCGCCATGTCCATGGAAGCATGAAGAGGCTGTTAAACCACCTGGAACTGAAATTATGGGTGATTTTGAGTAGCCATGTGGGTGCCAAACTCATGTCTTCTGGAAGAGCAACAATCACCTTAACCACTGAGCCATCTTTCTGTCCAAGTATTTTCTTTCTTAGTGAACCAAGAGTATAAATGGAAACCAATAATATCAATCTTTTCAAAGAAACACAGATAGTTTATATGAGTTCTGTAGGCCATTTAAGATTTACTGTCTAAGATAATTACAGAACAATTTGTGAAGTGGATATCCATTTTTAAAATGAAGATTGAAAGTATAGATTAAATTTTCATTATTTTAGAAAGTAAATAAAAGTAGGCTTGAAGAGCAGTTTTTGAAACTCTATGATATGCTTTACTACATTATACTTTTTTTTTTCAAAAGGTTGTTTCTCATTATAGAAATCTACAACTGGTCAAAATGTAAAAACCAACTGACTATAGGGTTCCCAGCCTTAACTAATACATATACAATGCAGTCCCTACACCTAAGGCTCAGGAAAAATCAGAGAAGAGGGGGGCAGAAAAATTATGAGCCTAAGGACTAGGATGCCTGATGCAAGATAGTGTCTTCTATATTCATTTTTTTAATTTAACTTTTTTTTGTTCCTTTCTGGGTTTCCTATCATATATTTTGATCACACTCATCTCCCCTTCCCTTCTCAACCACCCTCTACCATTGGAACCTCCTCTGCGGGACAAAACAAAATAAAATTTGAAATAAAAGAGAAGAGAAACAAAAAAGAAAAATATCTTGCCATGGAAGCTGTACTGGGTCGCACTGAGTCACATAGTACACTCTTTCTTTAGTCCATATATCATTACTTGCAAATATTCATTGCAATGAGTCAGTAGCCTGGTTGGAGGCCTCTGGTTTTTTGCTATATCATAGATACTGGGTTCTCACTGGGCTTTTCTTGGATATCCTGTCATGGAGATCCTGCAACTTTGGGTCTGCAGGAACGGCCCCTTAACATGTTTTAGTAGATCATAGATGGGATGGATGATGGGATGGGGTAACTCATAGCTCTGGTTCTAGGGTTTGGGAGATTCCTGGATTGGTAAACTGTCCCTTATTCTCAATACCAGAGTGAGCTTTCCAGTATTATTTGAACTAGTTCACCCTATGTAGTCAGGAATAAGAGATGGGTCCTATACTGCTCTCATGTCCTCTGGTCTGACTCACTCACACCTCCAGTACTAGAACCAGCTATACTGTACTGCCTAGACAAGGTGTAAAGGCCACTTTGCAGAGTGCTATAGCTGGTAAGAGGCGGGGCCAGGTCTCTTGCTCTCATGACCTCAGGGCCAGCTCTCCCACCTGCCACAGGGTTCAAAGGTGGGAATGGCCTCTCTCCCTTACCTGTGTCACCTACCATATGACAGATGAGGGGCAGGAACAAATCTCTCACACTGACATTCTCAGGGCCAGCTGCCCATACCCCGGTGACAGGGTCAACTCCACTGCGTTGTTCAAGTAAAGTACAAGGCCAACTCTGCAAGAGTGCTTCATCTGGTGAGTGATAGAGTCATTGCTCTTGCATGTCTGAGGTAGTAAGGGGGAAGAGGGGAGTGCTTCATCTGGTGAGTGATAGAGTCATTGCTCTTGCATGTCTGAGGTAGTAAGGGGGAAGAGGGGAGGGCATCTTTTCCTCATCCTTGCCACTGCATGACAGATGAGGTGTGGAATCAGTTCTCTCACTTTCAGGGCCTTAGGGCAGGCTTACATCCCTGCCAGCAGGATCAGTACTACTATGCTGTCCAGGCAAGGTGCAGGTCATGATCTCCTGAGTGCTACACCCAGTGAGGGGCAAGGCCGGTTCTTCCACTGTCATGAAATGGGGTCAGCTTTCTTACATGCTCTAGGTGGTGAGGGATGAATGGTGAGGGGAGGTATCTTTCTCCTGCACATGCTGCTGCATGACAGAATAGTAGTGGGGCCAGCTCTCCCATGCCAATGTTCTTTGGAATAGTCTAATCTCACCCCGACCAGCAGGGCCAGCTCTACTCTGTTGCCCAGGTGAGGCACAAGGTTAACTCTCTCATCCATGGGAAGTGACAAAGGGAAAAAAAAGGAGGGCATCTTTCTCTTACCCTCAACATCACATGGCTGATGATCAGTGTGGGGCAAGCTCTCCCATTCTTATATACCAGTGCAGGCTCACCCATGTCTACACCTGCTACATCATCTTCTCTCCCTTGCCTGTGCCACCCACCATATGACAGATGAGGGGCAGGGCCAGACCTCTCAAACTGACATTCTTAGAGCCAGCTCACCCATGCCACCAGTGACAGAGTCAGCTCTATTTTGTTGCTCTCCCTAGTGCTGCAGGCAGTGAGGGGCAGGGCCAGTCCTACTTTCATGACCCAGGAGCCCATTCTCCCACCTGCTGCTGTTGGCAAGGAACAGGGACAAGGGGAACATCTTGCTCTTGCCCGTACCGTCCCGTGATCTATGATTAGTGCGGCTAGTGTTTGGGGCTTGCTCAACCTGCATCATCGCCAACAGAGTCAGCTCTGCTGTGTTGTTCAGTGAGTTACAGGGCCTGTTTTCTGTAGTGATGGAGTTGCTGAGGTGCTGGATCAGCTTTCCTGCCTGCCACAGGTGATAAAGGTTAAGGGGCAGAAGGCATCTTTCCCTCTCTCTCACCACCACATGTTAGACAATGGGTGTAGACAGAGACTACAAACAATGTTTGGGAATTTGGGCATAGTTTTTTTAGTTTAGTTCCTGCTGACTGGGGGCACTGTTAATCAGCTCTTTTATGGGGTAATCTGGGTGGTTGGTCCGTCTCAGCCATCACTCCTGAAAGCTGTTGTGGATTTTGCATCACCTGGGCCATCATACCAGGGAATCTTGCTTGATTAAACCATATTAGCCAGTAAGGAATACACAGCTTTCCATCCTCTGTGGAAACAAAACCAGGAACTTTTTCCAAAGTAACTTGTCATTAGACTTAAATTTTGAAGTCAAGATTCCTTTAAAATATATACGTGTTGGTTTATCTTAGCAGCCTGTACAATGAAATGTCCCTGTAGATAGCCCATTAACAGTCAAAAAATTCAAAGACACAATAATATACATAATCCAGACTCTTTGTATATTTTCCATGTTTACATGGCATTTTCACTCTATTTCTTTTATTATTATTTCTTTTTTTTTTTTTTTTTGTTTTTTTGAGACAGGGTTTCTCTGTGTATCTTTGGCTGTTCTGGATCTCACTCTGTAGACAAGGCTGGACTTAAACTCACAGAGATCTGTCTGCCTCCCATGTGCTGGAGTTAAAGATGTGTGCCACCATGCCCAACTACTCTGCTTCTTTTATTAAAGGACTTTCTATTTCCTTTTTCTTTTCTTTCCCAAGTCTATGTATATTTTTAAACACACTGTAAAACATTCAGAAGTTTGTTTTTTTTTTCATCTGAATCTGTTTTTGCTGTATATCATTATTTTTTTGTTGTTGTTGAGAACATGTGTCTTTAATCTGCTAAGCAGCATGGTTAGGATTAAAACAGGTTTTGGTAGCTGGCTCTACCCCATTCCCTAGCTTTCTGAGAGACTCACGGTGGAGGTACAGGAGAGAGCCACGGTTATTGCCACACCTATGTGAAGTTTCAAGGTCCATACGACCACCAAGAAGCCTGCCGCCTGCTGCACATAAACAACATTTAAGTGTTTGGTGGCAGAGACTCTTATAAGAGATGTAAGGTTTGTTTTTTGCCATTAATGCTGAGTCAAGTAACTTCTTTTAAAGGAACTGTGCTTCTGCTTGCCTCTAGCAAACAGAACCCACCCAAGACAATGCTGCTTCCAAGAAGCTGTGCTTGACTTTGTTCTTGTCTGTCTCAAATCTTTTTTTTTTAAAAAACTTTCTCAGGCTCTATGTAAAAATTCTTGCCAAACGTTTGGGTGCCATTTGTAGACAGAGACAACACTTTTGTTTTCTGGCTGCCCAGACCCAAATAATCACACAGAAACAATACTAATTAAAATACTGTTTAGCCAATGGCTGAGGAATACCCCTATCTAGCCCTTACATCTTAAATTAACCCATTTCTATTAATCTATGTATCACCAAGAGGCTGTAGTTTACTGGTAATATTCTGGCATCTTTCTCCTTTGGCAGCTACATGGTGTCTCATTGATTCTGCCTACTATTTCTATATATTTTTGTTTGTATTTTCCACCTGGTTTTACTCTGCTAACCCATTGGCCAAAATAGCTTTATTCGTCAACCAATAAAAACAACACATATACAGAAGGACATTCCACATCAAAGATCGAGAGCTTTCCCACTCTCACACACTTAGGGATAGTTTGTAGGAACCCCAACCAACAAAGTCAGCTCTGTCATGGTGCCCCAAAAAGGTGTAGAATCCTGCTCTCTTCAGTGTGCAGTCTGTGGGTGGTAGGACCAATTCTTCCTAGTCTTGCATCCAGTTAAGGGGAGGTCAAATATTGTGCTGCCCTATCCTCTTGGTGTTTGGTGGTAACAGGAGCCCCAGACATCAATCCAGACCTCAGTTACAACATGGTCATGGGAGAAGACATGGCACTTGGCAGCAGCTCAGGCCTGGATATTAACAAGGCCCTGGGTGTCAGGCTGCCCACAGGCCTCATTACACTCTTTATTGCCTTCACCTCTTAGAATCTGCTTTTCTCCACAGGACATGAACCATCCTCTCTCTCTCTCTCTCTCTCTCTCTCTCTCTCTCTCTCTCTCTCTCTTTCTCTGTGTGTGTGTGTGTGTGTTTGTCTGTCTCTCTCTGTGTCTTTGTCTCTGTCTCTCTCTCTTTCCACTATATATTTGCTCACAATAATAGAACTTGTTGGTCTGGCACCTGGTGGTGCCAAGCAGTCCATGTTTTCTTCCTCAGGCCCTGGGGCAGAGGGTCCCAGACATGCATGTTGATATTTGTGTCTTACTCAGTCTTACAGACACTAGGCTCGTTCCCATCTTCTCTTCCAGGGCTAAAGTGGAGGGTCCCAGACCAGCATGTGCATCTTTGTCTCCTACTTAGTCTTATATGTGTCTTTTATATTTGACAGGGAAGCACACCCATGAAATCTCAACAACATGGCTGCCTAAACAAGACTTGACCTATGACAACCACAGTTTACATGACAACATAGATGGAGGAAATATCACTAGGTTCCATTCCTAGATGAATAACTACAGGCAACTAATTACTACCAGGAAGGGTGAAACAGTAGGATGAGACCCCTAGTTGGTTACCCAATACCAAATAGTCAGTTCCCAAAACACGTGCATATGAGCAACACTAAATGAAATCTATATATGTAACAATAATAATTAAGGAAAAAGAGCCTATGTGTTTAAGAGAGATAGGGTGAGGAAGAAACTATAAGGAGGAGAGGGAAAGGAGGTAAGGATGTTAACAGAGTAGACATATATGAAATTTAAATAAATAAGTAAATTTAATCCTTTTATTTTGATTGGGTATTGACTATTTTGTGATATAAAATGATTGCTTGGAAACCAATTATGAGTGAGTACATCCCTTGTTCATTTTTTGGGTCTGGGTTACCTCACTCAGGATAGTGTTTTATATTTCCATCCATTTGCATGCAAACTTCAAGAAGTCCTTGTTTTTTTACTGCTGAGTAGTACTCTAATATGTATATATTCCACACTTTCTTCATCCATTCTTCCATTGAAGGGCATTTAGGTTGTTTCCAGGTTCTGGCTATTACAAATAATGCTGCTATGAACATAGTTGAACAAATGTTTTTGTAATATGATAGGGCATCGCAAATATATTCCCAAGAGTGGTATTTGCTGGGTCCTGGGGTAGGTTGATCCCGAATTTCCAGAGAAACTGTCACACTAACTTCCAAAGTGAGCCTATAATTCATGATCCTATAGAATCTAAATAAGAAAGTGAACCCAAAGAAAATCTTTTAATTATCCTCCTGGATATTGGAAGTAGACAAGATTTCCAGGCAAAAATTGGGAACTTGGGCTGAGGTGGGATGGGGGTAAGGGGAGAGAAAAGTAAGAAGGGGAGAATGGGGGGAACTTGGGGGGAATAGGATGGTTGGGTAAAGGAAGGGTGGATATGGGAGCAGGGAAGTATATCTTAATTAAGGGAGCCTTCTTAGGGTTGGCAAGAGACTTGACTCTAGAGGTGTACCCAGGTGTCTAGGGAAATGTCCCCAGCTAGTTCCTTGGGCAGCTGAGGAGAGGGAACCTGAAATGGCCCTGTCATGTAGCCATACTGATTAATATCTTGCATATCACCATAGAACCTTCATCTGGTGATGGATGGAAATAGAGACAGAGACCCACATTGGAGCACTGGACTGAGCTCCCAAGGTCCAAATGAGGAGCAGAAGGAGAGAGAACATGAGCAAGGAAGTCAGGACCGCGTGGGGTCCACCCACCCACTGAGACAATGGGGCTGATCTATTGAGAGCTCACCAAGGCCAGCTGGACTGGGACTGAACAAGCATGGGATAAAACTGGACTCTCTGAGTGTCGCAGACAATGAGGGCTGAGGAGAGGCCAAGGACAATGGCACTGGGTTTTGATCCTGCTGCATATACTGGCTTTGTGGGAGCCTAGCCTGTTTGGATGCTCACCTTCCTAGACCTGGATGGAGGGGGAGGAGGACCCTGGACTCCCCACAGGGCAGGGAACCCTGACTGCTCTTTGGACTGGAGAAGGAGGGAGAGGGTTGTGGGGGGATGGGGAGGGAGGTGGAAGGTGGGGAGGAGGCAGAAAATTTTTCAATAAAAAGAAAACAAACAAACAACAACAAAAACAACAACAAAATTATTGGTTGTCACTGAAGGTCACCAAGTAGCAGTCTACATTGTTGAGCTGTACTTCCCTTTTTATTTATCCAAACACTGACTTTCATTTATCTTCATTCATGACTTCAAGAGAAAATAAACCTGTGTGATCAAGGTACATGTACATACTGCTTCTCTTCTACACATGGAAACATATGTAGAAACTCTGAGTGTTTTCACAAAGCACTTTATAGACTATTATAATAAATTAGTCTCTTTACTATGTTGTTATATTCTACTGCCTGATCTTTGTGTACAAATAAATCATTAAGAACAAGAAAAAAGAAACAATTCCTTTATACTATAATTGCAAAAATATAAAAAATTGAAAAAAAAATATAATGAGAGGGAATGTATGAAATTTAATACTAAATTAGTTACATAGCAAAATCATCAAATGCTAAATTAAAATGCAAATTTTGATTAAAAAATGGAGAATTCACAAGAGAATAAGTTAACAGACAGAAACTTACCCAGTTTATCTAGCATTACTGAAGATGGGATTCATTATCTTTTTTATGTTTGTGCTTTTTTTTTTTTCACAGAAAGAAAATAAAAGCTAAACCTGGTGATGTCGTAGCTGCAAACACCCCATAATGGAGTTTGAGGAAAAAACAAGTTAAAGAGGAATCCTTGATCCAGTCTTCCCTGCCCCCATGGAAAGGAGTGCCTGCTGAGCTGCTTCCAAACCTGGGAGGCAGGCACGGATGCCCTGCTGAGATGACCTGACCATGAAAACTACAATTTTCGCAGTTTAAATTCTGTTTGCTTTGAAACCAAGATGCAGACTAAACATCTGACTGTTTTAATCTTTGGGATACAAAACTCAATTTTGGTTAAAATATTAACCCCTCTTCACTTAAGAAGGGGGAAGATCGGGTTTTAACTGTTGCTCAGAGACTGGAACTGGTGGTGTCTGATAACAACGTCTGTCATTGTACTCTTACTGAAATTGACCTAATGATATTTGTAACTGCTTATAGATGTTGGAAAAAGTTTGACACACCCTGTAAAATGCTTGGGTTTAATGCATATGTTAAGAATTTTAGATTTTGACCCCTTCTCTACCCTTACTATCCCACCTCCTCAACCCTGGAACCCTTGGAACAGGATCTTTGGTAGAAAAAACATGTCTCATGACTCTCTGGTCCTCCCTCCT
>NW_026068197.1:446821-455303 GCF_014885135.2 Alexandromys fortis
TAAGCCAGGGACCCTGTGGTCAAAAGTCAAAGGCCTGCATACCTTAGTCTTGCTGAGGATATATATATATATATATATATATATATATATATATATAAAGTAGGTCATGAAGTTTTATATTACATATTTGAATAACTATTCTAGCAGGAATTATTTCAACCATAGCGCATTAACAATTTTATTAAATAAACAATATCAAGAGTTAATGGGAACATTGGAGGAACAGAAAATGAATCAGAATAACAGAAACCCACTATTCCCTCAATTTTGATAATTGTGCCAATACCCCAAGAAGTTAAGTGAGATAGACTTAAGGACAAGGGCCAAGCAAAGCCAACAATTAAGAGTGTCTAGGTTATGTTACTTATAGAATAAATGGAAAAGCCTGGTGTGTACCTACAGGGGATAGAAGAACACAAAACGTACAAGGGATTGATTCAGCTTTGGCTGCTGAGTTGATCATGAGAACTCAGACCCTACCAAAGGTCAATATTAACCAAAAGAGGCAAAACTGTCTCTCACTTTCCATGCCACTGTAATTACATGTGCTACCAACGGGGTACACAGTTCTATCCTGTAGGTGTACCTAGTTAGAAAATTTCCTTTGTGGCTTGCAAAACTGCTTATGCTTCTGATAATAGAGATATAGATCAAAAAGGTATTGACTACTCGTGGGAGAGTTAGGAGCCTGAAGGGCAAAAAGACAGGGAACAGTCTCTTTGTAATTATTGTAATCATTTTTAGAAACTAAGGAAATAAAAACTCTTTGTAAAACTGTTCATGTGAACCAGTGAAACTGTATAAATGAAGATGGCTCAAGCTATCTGGGGCCACTTGTTTGAACAAAAACAGGTGGCCACAGTCTCTTGTTGGTGCTACCTCTATACATATGAAGTCATCAAACTCATTTGGAGCAAGGCCTCCAGTAGTAATCTGATCAGTTTATCTTCAAGAAAAAGAGATAGTAATATTGTGTTTCAAAATGTTGCTATTTGTAGTAATTCTTACCTTTTCCTGAAAGGCTTGTTAGCTATGTGTCATGATTTATAATAAAAATAATAAATCACCTTGTTTTATAATGAAATTTAAACAAGTTTTTGCATGTGATGGTACTTTGCCTAATATAAATAACACGTTTATAATCCCTTCTCATATGCTTCTCACAATAATTCTATAAAATATATGTCAATTTTAAGAGAAACTTAGTCACAAATTGCCTAAGGTTATTTATTTGATCTGTTCAGAATTACAGCCTTGGAAAGTCAGGTTCAGTTGGTTTGAATATGAGTTCCTAAGGTCTTGCAGTCTTCAATTTTTTATAGAAAAACCTTTACCCTCAGGAAATGAAGTTGTGTGAGTTGTTTGTCAGAAATGTAGATTGGTACAGGCATGGTAGCAGTCTTATAAAAAGACTAGATTCATTGAAAAACATAAATAAAACAGTTCTCAGAAATGGCAGTATAAAGAATTAGAGAAAAGAAATTCTTGGGAAGTATAAGAGGTGAGTATAGGATTGGAATATTTGACATTATCTTTCAGAATGAAAACTATGGGTTATAGAGAGTTTTGACCTGTTGAAGTTTCAAAGTATGTTGGGAAAAAGATACACCTCTGTAGCATCAACTCATAAATTATCTGACATAGACATTATTGAAGCCTGGTCTCATATGTCCTCTCAGCTTAATATTTTGGGGTACATAAATCTCCCTTACTTTTAATTTCCCCATGAATATAAGGAAAATTCTTACTTTAAAGATAAGAAAATTGGGTTTCAACAAGGACCATTTCTTAGTCAAGTTGCCTAGGTGTGGAACACAGTAAACAAGTTCTCACCCTCACATTTCTAGAGTTTTGGAAGTTGTTTACTTAGGTAACATTATATCATCTGGAGTTTTTGATGGAGTTGAAGAATGGTTAGTTATAGTTTTCCTTTGTTATGGTAAAAGATAAAATAGATCTAAATATTATAACTGTAATTTTTGCTTGATAACTGTCTTGTTATATGTAATTTTACTATGTTAAAGTGAAAGCCTTTCCTTTTTGTTTAAACAGAAAAAGGGGAACAGATGTAGGTGGGTCTTCTATCTATCTGTTGCTTTCATTGGTTAATTAATAAAGAAAACTACTTCGCCTGATAGGTCAGAACATAGGTAGACGGGGAAGACAGAACAGAATGCTGAGAGGAAGAAGGCAGTGAGGCAACTGCCATGAAGCTCCAGCCCAAGATGGATGTGTGTTAGAATCTTCCCGGTAAGCCATGACCCCGTGGTGATACACAGATTACTAGATATGGGTTAAAACAAGCTCACTATTTGTCTCTAAGAACATGTAAATAAGGAAGGCTACAAGGGACCCTTGCCAGAAAGAAAAGAAATAAGAAAGAAGTTTAACAAACTACCTCCACAGTGTTTGAAATTTAAGAATCTAAAAAAAAAAAAAAAAAAAAAGACTTGTATGGAGTTAATAAAAAAGACTCTGAATTAAACTCCTAAAATTGTGAGCTTTTTTTGTGGGCTTCCTGCCTTCTAAAGGCTGCCCCTCTTTTACTGTTTGGAAATTGTTTTGATGGAGAGGCAATCTGCAGTAAGAGTGAGGCTTCCAGGCTGCGTGTGGCAATACATTTCTGTAATCCTGTTTCTGTAATCCCAAAACTTAGGAGGTAGAGGCAAGATGACCAAGGGTTCAAGGTAATCTTTGGCCACACAGAGTTTGAGCTATATAATACTACACTATATAATACTCTATCTCAAAATCCCACATAGAATACAGCTCAGTACAGTGCCTGCCAAACACACACAAACTCTGGGTTTGACCCCAGCACACATGAAACAGGCAAGGAAGCAATGATCTGAAATCCCAGCACTCGGGTGTTAAGTAGGAAGATGAGAAGTTCAAGGTCATCTTCTGTTACATTGAGTTGAGGTCAGCCTAGGCTCCAGGAAACCTTGTCTCAAAACAAGCAAGCAAGCAAAAAACAACCACAACTCAACAAAACAACACCCCCTCCCCACAAAAGCCACATTAAAAAATCAACCAATAGGGCTAGAGAGATGGCTCAGAGGTTAAGAGCATCGCCTGCTCTTCCAAAGGTCCTGAGTTCAATTCCCAGAAACCACATGGTGGCTCACAACCATCTGTAATGAGGTCTGGTGCCTTCTACTGGCTTTCAGGCATACATGCAGACAGAATATTGTATACATAATAAATAAATATCAAAAAATCAACCGATAAACGAAAGATGCACTTTCTTCCTATTATACTCTCATAATCAAACACACATATGTCCCACTGCTAGAGGTCACCTTCATACGTGAAAGATGGCATGTACCTAAGCTGTTCTTATCTGCATCTCCTATGGTTTACAACACACTTGAACTAATAAGAACAGCAGAAGCCTCTTCATACACTCACATAATAACAGTTGCCCCAGACCAGAATGAAGAGTCCCAACAGCAGATCACCTTAAAACACGCCATTCATTTCCCAGCTTTGTAAGCCAGCGGATGAGAGCCATCAGGGCTATCTCCCAGTGTGCACACCACCTCTGTTCTAACTGTGGAGCCCTTTTCTCTATGGCATCTCCAGCAAGACTGAAGGGAAGGTGGAAAGGACAATTCCCTTCCTGAACTAAAGTACACAAAAATGTTCTTTACGCAGAGATCTTGACCACTCAGGATGTTATAATCATGTATTTTTCTGAGCCAACCCGGAACACAGGGATAGCGCATTCTTAATGTGTCCAGGTGACATTAAAGTCCAGGAGATAAAGGTGCTCACAGCTTCCAAGAGTCTCATTCCCTTTGCTCTCCACTCCCAAAATGGAAAACACTCCTGTGGGGTCTTAAAAATGACAGGGAAGGAGCTTTAAAGAGGACTGGGGACAACTCTGTCACACCTTGATGACTGCTCGAAAAGCTCCTTTCCCTAGAAGCTGTAATTCTTCAAACTCGATGAAGTTTTGGGAAAACTGTCTCTGGGTCTCACTGAAGAATGAATGCAGCGCTGGGCAGCTGATTGCTGGGAATGACAGTCTCAATGTAATCTTGTCCCCTAGAATCTAAGATGAAACAAAAGCATTAGAAGTACAGGAAGACTGGACCAGAGAGATGGTTCTGTGGTTAAGGGCCCATAATGCTTTTAAAGCAGACTGGAGTTTGGTTCCCAGCACCCATGTGGGCAGCTCAAAACTGTCTGTAACTCCAGCTCCAGGGAATCTGATGGCCTCTTCTGGATTCTCTGGTCACTGCATCCACATGTGCAACCCCTTCCACACACACACAAACATATACACAATTAAGAATAAAATTAAAAAAAAATACAGGCAGTTCATAGAACCCAACAACATAAGCATGAGAGGAAGCGCCCCAATTAGTGGTCTGAAAATGCACTTCTTAAATTTTGACATTTTTCTCACCTTGTAATCATTAATGTAGGTAGGAAGACATAGTCAGCCCATTGTACAGGTGAGGGTAACAGGGATGGAGAACAAGTGACTGAACCAGACAGCCACAACCTAAACTCAGGTCTCCTGATCTATCCCAAGCTCTACTAAAGTTATATGACAATAAGAGTGACACAGCGAGATTAGCATGTCCTCTCCATCAATAGACACTGGAAGAGCTAGGCTTGTAAAACAGTCCCTTGCATACAAGGCCTGCACATAAATAGACTATGGGTCGGCTAGCATCGGTGAAATAAATAATCCATGCAAATGTTCTCAGATTCAGGCTTTGTGTTTTCAGAATTTAAAAAAGATGGTAGTAAAGTATAGTAGGGCATACCTGTAGTCTTAGCACTCAAGAGGCAGAGGGAGAAGACTCAGAGGTCAAGTCTGAACTACATAGTGGAACCCTATCCAAAAGAAAAGAAAAAGAAAGGTAGGCAGGCAGAAATCCCCTTCAGGACTCTGCTCCACTAAGGGCACCTTTGGCTGAGGGTTTATAAAGCTGTGTTTCGGCAGCTGCTGAGGGCTCCATCTGCTTGTCGTCCAGGCAAACACACCTTAGACTGGGAGGGAGAATCTCAGCAGAATATAATATAAATTCCTTCCTACTTCATCTACCCCATTCAATTACGCTTTCCTTTACAGTATACATTAGCAAATTCATGAAGCAAAATGGATTTAAAAGTGAATTTAAATGAGTAAGCACTATTTCAGGGTTTGCATGTACCATAGCAGACTGGACCTAAGCAGAAAATTAAAAAAAAGAAAGAAAGAAAGAAAGAAAGAAAGAAAGAAAGAAAGAAAGAAAGAGGGAAAAAGAACTGCATTGTGTCAACTACAGCAGCATGGATGACTTGAATGCTCTCAGCCCAGAGACACCAGCTTTGGACTTCCACTTCCATTAGCTTGGTCACCTGCCTTGCTGAACTAAGCCTGCTGGGGACCAGGTACCAGTTAAGTTTTCCAAAGAGAGCAACCGGATGCTGGTGAACCTGGAATACACTGAGCAACACTGTTGAGAAGCCCCACGCTTCACCACACACCTTCAGTATTCATTCCTTGAGCCTAGTGACTTATCATTTGATGTTCTAACAAGGCATTTTTGTTTTGCTTTGGATGAATCAAAACAAACCAGATGAGGAATTCTCAAAGTGGGGTCCAAGAACCAAATTTGATTCTGTTTAAAGTGACATATTTAAAATAATCAACTGTCATTGTGAGTTCCTGCTTTGGAACCTACACACACAAAGCAAGAACAGTAGTCATCATAAAGACTAGCTTAGGTTTTATGTCACAGCATGAAGAAGTAAAACACTAATTTATACCTGGAAAGGGCAAGATAATATCATTCGAATAAATTCCTGTGAATATTAAAAATATTATTCAAAAGTTATATAGTGTTTTATTTTATTTTTGAGATAGGCTCTCAATGTGTAACTCACCATAACCTGGAACTCACTCTGTAGACCAGGGCTGGCCTAGAACTCAGAGATCTGCCTGCCTCTGCCCCTGGAGTGCTGATATTAAAAGTGTACACTGTCATGCCTGGCCTTATTTTATTTTCAGATTTATTTTTATTTTATGTTTATGGTTTATTTGCCTACATGTAAACATGTGCACCATGTGAGAAGTTGAGAGGGTGCTGGATCCCCTGAAATTGGGGTATGGATAGTTGTAAGCCACCATGTGAGCCCCAGGGACAAAACACAAGTCCTCTGTAAGAGCAACAGTGCTCTTAATTGCTGAGCTATCTCTCTAGCACCCACTGCACATCTGAGACAGGGTTACTATATATTCTAGATTGGCCTTGAGTTTGCAATCCTCCTTTCTAATTCTCCCAAGTAAGACCATAGGCATGTACCACCTACACTTGACAAACCAACCAAACCAAATCTAGCCTTGTAGGGCATGGTGGTGCACCTGGGAGGCAGAGCAGGAGGATCTCTACGAGTTCAAGAGGCCTCTACGGAGCAAGTTATAGGCCAGCCAGAGTTATAAAGTGCGATCCTGTCTCAAACAAATCCAAAAGAAACAAAATCAAAGCCAAAGTTCTTGCCTCTGATTTTTCCTTCCTCTTAATCTCTTAATGTGCATCACTATAGACACTTTCCTATCTATTTCTATATACAAATCCACAACAACCCAACCATGACATTATTGAGAATACTGATATTTTTAGACAACATTATCTTGTATGTATCAATTTTTAACTTGCCTTTTGTGAGTGGCCTTTTTAGCAAGTTGTCTTAAAATTTATGTCAGTGAAGATCCTTTCAAACTCTGGAAAAAAAATAATCACCTTGCGTATGCTGTTTTACATGTTACTAGAGCATCAGTTCCCAAATCCAAAGCAGTGTTCTACCTTGATAATGCATGCAACAGATTATCCAGTGTTAAAAATAAGCCAGACTATATTTTGTTATACATTAGTTTCTATTATTAAAACCAATATGTGAATCTGGGTAATGTACAAAAGAAAAAAATTACTTAGCTCACAATTTCAGAGAGTGGGATTCTAAACAGCATGGTGCTAATGCTCATGAAGGCCTTTCTGGCTATGTCAAATCATGGTGGATGACATCATGACAAGGGTACAAGTGAGATGGATCATATGGCAAGACAGAAAATCAGAGAGTTAAGATTATTCATCATAACTACACATTCTTCTGGATATTATTTGGAGGTGAGGTCCTATGAGGACTAAATAGATAAACCTCAGAGGGCAATATTCCCTAACTTGTCATTAGGCACCAACTCTTAAAAGTTCCTATTATCTCTTAATCATTCTTCAGTGGAAACAAAACTTTAGGATGCAAACACATGAAAGATACTCTCAAACTGCTGCATGACAGTAATATATAAAGCAATATACAGCCTATTTTGTGATTAAAGGGTTGGTTAGAATTCTTAACAATTTCCCATGTATTAGGGAGTCATTAAAATATTTAAGACATCATTTTTTTGTTTACTCATGGAGAATGTAACTGTAATTGCTGATTTTATTTTTAGTTCTTAAAATTTTCAGGCTTGTCATTATAAAGTTTTAATGAGCTAAAACTTATTTTAACAAAGTGTAGCATCAGATAGGACCTTAACTGAAATTTTTCTGCCTTCCTTCATTTGTCACTATCCTTATCAAGGATATGTTTAAAAATTTCCTGTTAACATACGCTAGAGACAGACAGGGGATATAGCTTCATTATCAAGTAAAAAATGAAACTCTGGAAGTAAGATATATCTGCACCAAATGATGTAAGTCTTTTATGTAAATTAGTAATGACATTAGAGACACAAATGTGTAACTTATTCATCTAGTTTCTGGGAAACATTAGTTTAAATAACAAGCAGAATTTTTCTTTTAATTACATAGGTATTCATATCATATTTGTACCTACCATGTTCAGAGTGATAATGACCTACATATAAAAGAAGAATATTCTTTCGGGATGATTTATTCCATCTTGTACATAATTATTATGTTATGTATAAAAAGGCAGTATTGTCACAGTTACTGAAGGGAAACTATAACTGAGCACCCATTTGATTTTAGGTTATGAATTCTGGATTTGTATGAAATCTTTGAAGTGTCTTTTGTTTGGAAGATTAGAAAATGACACCCTAAAGTTGTTCATCTTTGTCTTTGAACTAAAGTATTTAGTTCTTTGAACTAAAGGAAACTAGAATACCTCATTAAAAAAGCATTTCTTTGTTTTGTACTGTTTACCACTCTTTTTTCACAAGTAAAACAAGTTATAGAAGATAAAATTTCTCTTCTTCAAGAAAAGATACAGAGGATAGAAAGACTCCCATAAAAACAAGCAATAAGAGAGCAGTGAGCCTCAAGGTCCCCAGTAAGAGAGCCCGGCACCCTCAGCCTGGGCTCCAGGGGCTCCTGTGTTCTCCTGGATCCTGCACTGCCTGCCCCGTCCTTCCTTCTGTCCCTGGATCACTGGGCTACCAGGCGGCCCTGTTTAGGTGCTGAAGAGTTCCATCTGGACGGGTGAGTGTGTGCTATCCAGGGGCGATAGTCCCGGAAGA
>NW_026068197.1:461487-536113 GCF_014885135.2 Alexandromys fortis
CAGGAAACCCTGACTGCCCCTCAGACTGGAGAGGGAGGGGGAGAGGAGTGGGGGGAGGGGGAGAAGAGAGGGAGGAGGGGGGAAAAGGGAGACGGGGAGGGAAATGGGAGGCGGGGAGGAGGCGGAAATCTTTTTTTTTTCAATAAAAAAATTATATTTAAAAAAAACAAGCAATAAAATTATCATTCCCTTCTTATTATTTATTGAGGACTCTTATTTCAGAGACATGCTGAAATTAAAAAAGAATGATGACATGTTCAAAAATAAACTACTAGATTTTCTGTATGTTTCTGAGCAATCCATTTGTCTGTTTATTGTCAAAAACTACCAACACATAATAAGTTATCAAACTTGATTTGGTCATTGACTAAGATATTCCTTCTTTTTTTCCCTACCAAATTTGAGTTATAAAGATATTGTACACCTTGGCACATCAATGACTGCTTTTTTTTTTTTTTTTTTTTTTTTTTTTTTTTTTTTTTTTTTTTTTTTTTTTTTTTTTGAGACAGGATCTCACTACATAGCCTGGCTGGCCTGAATCTCACTATGTAGATCAGACTGACTTCAATCTCAAAGATCTGTTTAGCTCTATCTCTCGAATACTGGAAGTAAAGATGTGCACCTCTATTCTTGGCCCTCTTTGTGTGTATGTGTGTTTGTGTGTATGTGTGAATGTGTGTAGAAAAGATAGACCTGCCAAGAATATACTGTCCTCTTACATAATTTTTAATAAACTCATGAAAGGCTGTACAAAAATTTCTGCTTTATAGGCATTCAGATTATATTAACATGTCAACCTACTTTCTAGAAAGTGCAATAGTGAGATAAATGGAGACAAAATACAAATTCAAAATGAGTCAACAAAGATTGTGAGTACTTCATGCAATAACTCTATTTGCTTTATTTTGCTTATTTTTTGCTTTAATGAAAACTTAAACAGTCAGACAAGTCTCAACCAAGATGAACACTTGCTTATTTTGTTCAGAAAAGATCAATGCTAATGACTGATATTGGCTATATTTTCTATACAAATGGACAAGTATTTACTTTATGACCTTTGTATTATATCATTGCTTTTCTGAGTATTTATCTGATATTACTTCCATTTAATTAAAGTAGTGTCATTTATCTGCTAAAATTGTTCAGTTAGTCAAGTTCACACAGTCATTACAGATAGTCATCTGGATTCTCTTTTGTTTTTCAAACCCATTTTCCACCTTTATTTACTATATGCCAAATTTTCGGAGTTATTTTCTGAATTGTTTTTTTACTTTCTAACCCCAGTCATAGTTTATACTTATAAAAAGTTCAGAGTTAAATCAGATTCTTTAGGACACATTGTTTTTGTATTATTTTGAAACTTATTTGACATAGTTTAATCATTTATTAAAAATCTTAATTTCAAACTTCAATGTGTTCAACTGATAAAAAATTAAAGGGGATACTTATTGATTTTGTGAAAACATAAAAAACAGAATAAATGAATTTACATTAAGCTGTTTACTTTAATAGTAAAATGGAAAAATATTTAGATCTCTTATTATAATATGCCATATGCCCATAAGGATAGCTTGAATTTTTCTTTTCCTATTTGGACCACTTTAATTTCCCTCTCTTGCCTTACTGCTTCATCTAGTACTGGAGTAAAACATTAAAAAGGAATAGGGTAGACACAGCTCTTCCTCATTACTGACTGCAGTGGTATTGCTTCAAGATTTTCTTCATTTAGGATGATGATTGTGAGTTTCTCATATATATCTTTTATTATGTTGAGATATGTTTCCTCTATTGCAACTGGCTCTAGGATTTTTATTATGAAGCTATGTTAGACTTTGTTGAAAGCTTTTTCTGCATCTATTGAAATGATAAATGACTTTTGTCTTTATTTACGTAGTTTATTACATTTATTGACTTGCATATATTTAAGCATCTCAGCATCTGAGGGATAAAGCAAAATTGGTTATGGTTGATAATCTCTTTTACATATGTCTGTTCTCTTTTCAAGTATTTTATTGACCCTTTTTGTATTCTATGATCATCAAGGATATTGGCCTATAGTTTTTGTTTTATTTATTTATTTATTTATTTATTTGTATTTATGTGGTTTGGGGATTAGAGTGATTCTGGCTTCATAGATAGAGTTTGGAAGTGTGCCTTACATTTGTATTTCTTTAAAAAGTTGAATGCAAATCAAAACAACTTTGAGATACCATCTTACACCTGTCAGAATGGCTAGAATCAAAAACACCAAGCCTGTGCTGGAGAGGATGCGGAGTAAGGGAGGATCCATTGTTGGTGGGAATGCAAACTTGGGCAATCACTTTGGAAATCAGTGTGGCTGTTTCTCAGGTAACTGGGAGTCAACCTACCTCAGGATCCAGCAATTCTACTCTTGGGAATAAACTCAAGAAATGCCCAATCATACTACAAAAGCATTTGTTCAACTATGTTCATAGCAGTACTCTTTGTAATAGCCAGAACCTAGATGCCTCTCAATAGAAGAATGGATAAAGAAGGTGTGGCAATATACACTTTAGAGTTCTACTCAGTGGTAAAAAAACAATGACATCTTGGATTTTGCATGCAAATGGATGTAAATAGAAAACACTTT
The DNA here is from genome assembly GCF_014885135.2 of Alexandromys fortis. Lineage (NCBI taxonomy): Eukaryota > Metazoa > Chordata > Mammalia > Rodentia > Cricetidae > Alexandromys > Alexandromys fortis. The sequence continues at coordinate 464,099 of NW_026068197.1, forward strand.
ACTGATTGAGATAACCCAGGCCCCAAAAGATGAATATGGTATGTATTCACTCATAAATGGTTTCTAGCCATAAACAAACAACATTGAGCACATAATTTATGATCCTAGAGAAGCTAAATAAGAAGGTGAACCCAAAGAAAACATATATTTATCCTGTTGGATATTGGAAGTAAACAAGATCTCTGGGCAAAAGTTGAGTGCACCGGGGTGGGAGTGGGGTGGGGTTGTATCTAGGAGATGGGGAGAGAGAAGGGAGAAGTGGAGGATTGGGGAGAGCTTGGGGGAATGGGATAGTTGAGATGGAGGAAGGGTGGATATGGGAGCAGGGAAGAAGATATCTAATTAAGGGAGCCATTTTAGGGTTGGCAAGAGACTTGGCTCTAGAGATGTTCTCAGGTGTCCAAGCAGATGTCCCCAACTAGGTCCTTGGGCAGCACAGGAGAGGGTGCCTGAACTGGCCTTATCCCATAGCCACACTGATGAATATCTTGCATATCACCATAGAGCCTTCATCCAGCCATGGATGGAGATAGAGACAGAGACCCACATTGGAGCACTGGACTGAGCTCCCAAGGTCCAGATGAAGAGCAGAAGGAGGGAGAAGATGAGCAAGGAAGTCAGGACCTCGAGGGGTGCGTCTACCCATGAAGATGGTAGGACTGATCTAATGGGAGCTCACCAAGGCCAGTTGGACTGGTACTGAACGAACATGTGATCAAACCGTACTCTGAATATAGCTGATAATGGGGAATGACTGAGAAGCCAATAATGGCACTGGGTTTTGATTCTACTGCATGTACTGGCTTTTTGGGAGCCTAGCCTGTTTGGATGATCACCTTCCTAGACCTGGATGGAGGGGGGAGGACCTTGGACTTCCCACAGGGCAGGGTACCCTGACTTCTCTTAGGACTGGAGAGGGAGGGGGAGGGGGACTGGGGATAGTGGGAGGAAAATGGGAGGAGGTGGAAATTTTTAATAAATAATAAATTTTTTAAAAAAAGTTGTTTAAGGAAGATTCAAAATTGGCTGTATGTAGATCGTCTTTTAAAGTCTGTTCAGACTTCTTTAAAAGTCTGAACTTCTATAAGATAGTTCCTATTTTGAAATTTGAGTTTTTTGTAGACAACAGGTGGATGGATTTTGTTCTTTAATACTTTTAGTTACCTTTTCTCTTTTGACTGGAAAATTGAGGTCATTTATATTTGAAATTCTTGTGAATTTTCATACCTTTTTAATTGGAAGGCTGTATATTACTCTTTCAATTTCTTCATTTGTTATGTGTTCGTTTAGGTTATTGATCTATTCTTGGTTTAATTTTAATGTTTTGGCTGACTCTAGAAATTAATCCATTTCTTTGAGGTGTTCAAACAGTGGAATTCCATATTTCAAAGTGTTCTTTTATATACTCTTATTCTCTTTGGTACCTGTTATAAAGTTTCCCTAATCATTTCTGATTATATTAAATTGGGTCTTCACTTTCTTTCTTTTAGTTGAGCCAAGGGTCTGTTGATCTTGTTTATCTTTGCAAAGAACCAGCTCTTGGTTTTGTTGATTCTTTGTATTGTTTTCTTTATTTTGTCTCATTAATTTATGCTATGATCTTTATTATTTCTTGCTCTCAACTGGGTTTGAAGATTTCACTTTTCTTTTATCAACTTTTTGAGTGTATTAGTAAATTATGTAGTTATGTTATTTCTGATTATTTATGTAGACATTTAGAGTTATGCATTTCCCTTTTATGTCAGATTTCTATGTGTCCCAGGTGCTTTATGTGTTGTGTTTTCATTTCCATTTAGATTCAGGAGAATTTTTATTTTTCTTTATTTATTTTTCCAATTCATCATTTAATAATAAGTGGTTTTAATGTTCATTTAGTTTTTGTACTGGAGCTGTATTTACTGTAAAATTTAAATTTTATTGCCATGCAATTGGATAGGACACATAACTATTTCAATTTCTCTTAATTTGTTATCTGTTTTGTATCTCAGAATGTCTTCTATTTTATGGTAACTTTTTTTGTGCTGCTGAGTAGAATGTATATCCTTTGGTGTTGGGGTGGAATATTCTGTAGAATTCAGTTAAATCCATTTGTTTCATGATGCCATATAATTACAGTATTTCTGATGAAACTTTTGTTCAGATGACCTAACTATTGAAGAAATCAGAATATTTAAATGACCTGCTTTGGTGGGTTGATGCTAACCTGTGTATTTAAATCCTGTAGTACATTTTTATGAAATTGGGTGCATCAGAGTTTGATGCATGCATGATGATGATAATTATGTCTTGGTTTAACTCTTCCACTGATTAAGATGAAGTGTGTGTGTTTTTTTAGCTTTTCTAATTAGTTTTAAATTTAAATCTATTTTGTCAGATATTAGGAAGGAGATACCTGTCTGCTTCCTTGTTCCTTTTTAATTGGAGAACTTTTGTCTACCATTTTACTATAAGGTAGTTCCTATTTTGAAATTTGAGTTTTTTGTAGACAACAGGTGGATGGATTTTGTTCTTTAATACTTTTAGTTACCTTTTCTCTTTTGACTGGAAAATTGAGGTCATTCATATTTAAAGTTATTGTTGAAGTGTGTGTGTGTGTGTGTGTGTGTGTGTGTGTGTGTTTATTTTGGTCAGTATGCTTATTTTTGGTAGTGTTATGTGTTTTCTCCTTGGTACTTTGTGTTTTAGTAATTATGACTTCATTTCTTTTTACAGTCTCTTACCCAGAATCCTGCCTATTTTCAGATTAAAATATTACTTCCTGAATTATCTTTAGGTTGGGTTAGTTGAATGTAATTTCTTAGGCTGTTTATATCATGTAAGGTTTTCTTTCTCCAACTATGGCAGATAGTTTCACTGGGTATATTATTCTAGGTTCACAATCACGTTCTTTTAGGCCTTGGAATGTATTGCTCCAAATTTTCTAATGATATATCATCCGTCAATCTGACGAGTTTTCTTTAACATATGACTTATGCTTTTTCATTTAGGTTTCAATCAACTTTATTTGTTCTGTATACTTAATATTTTATCTATGATATACTGTGTGGATTTTCTTTTCTGCTCTCATATATTTGGTGTCTTGTGTGCTTCTTGTATTTGTATGGGTTTATCTTTCCTTAGTTTGGGGAGGGCTTTTTTATGATCTTGTTGAAGATCTGGATTACATTATTAAACTTGGATTTCTCACTCTTGTCTGGACCAATCATTGAAAGGTTTGGTTGTTTATTGGTGCCCCGTTATTTCCTTTACATTTCTTTCCAGTGTACACTGGATGTGGAACATGGGCAATATTTGAGAGTTTGAGGAGGATGTGTATTGAAAGGAGCATCAGGTATATTCACAAGGTTAAATTTTGGAAAAGATGGAAAGGATCTGATTGGATGGAAAGATTGAATGTGGCCCTCATAAGCTTTTTTTTTTGATTATTGATAAAAGGTTATAATTTAGTGCTACAACGTGGGAATCTCAGAGTATGAGCGAAGGGTGCTAATGAGAAAACATATGTAAAGTAACTTACATATTTGTAACATATAATAATTTGTTCCTTTCTCTGCCATCCAATCCTTAACATTAAATTGTGCTACCTTTATGTTGTAATTAGGTTTCTATTGCTGCAACTGAATACTATGACCAACAAGCAAGTGGGGGGGGGGAACGGATTTACTTAGTTCATACTTCAGCATTGCTGTTCATCATCAAAGAAAGTCAAGACAGAAATCCAAAAAGAGACAAGATGCTGGAGGCAGGAGATGATGCAGAAGACATTTAGTGGAGCTGCTTACTGGTTTACTCCCAACCTGCATTTCTATAGAACTCAGGACTAGCAGTCCAGGAATAGAATCACCTACCATGGGCTGAAACCTCTCCCACTGATCATTAAAATGAATAAAAATGCCTCATAGCTGTGTCTCATGGAGGCACTATCTCAACTGAGACTCCTTCCTATCTGATGACACTAACTTGTGTCAAGTTGACACACAATTGACACTTGTCAACTTGATACACAATCACTTCACTATTAAGGCTCAACACTTCCTTTCTTATTTATCGAAAAAATCTCATATATCTTTAAAAGTATCAAAGTCTTTACAAATTCAAACACATCAAAATTTCAGTCCCTTTAAAATAGTCTCTTTAAAACTCAAAAGTCTCTTAAAAATCAAAGTCTCTCAACTGTGGACTCCATTTAAACACTTTCTTACCTTAAGAGATAAAAATCAGGGCACAGTCACAATCAAATCAAAGCAAAACCAAATTGAAACATCCAATGGCAGGGATCCACTCAGGATCTTTTGGACTCCTCCAAAGGTCACTTATCTAGCTCTGCCATCTGCAGCATATGCAACATGTTTTCTAGGTTCTGGATGGATCCTTGTCACTGCTCCTGCTCTTCTTGGTGGTACTCTGAGGGCACTGGAATCTCCAAAATACTGCAGTCTTCTGCTGCAACTGTAACCTTTCATACACTCTATTCATGGTGCGAAGCTTCAACTCCTTTGTATAACCCCTTCAGTTCTGGGCCTTCCACTGTCACTGAGGATGCACCTTTCCCAATGGCTTTTCAAGGCCTCTCACTGTGACAAAGCTCTGCTGCTGTCCATGACCCCTTCATGCCTTCAAAACCAGTAAATCCTGGGTGACTCTTACACATTACCAAGTCTGTCTGTCAGCATGAGGTACAACCTTGACCACCTCTGAAACACAGCTTCTCTGTGCTCTCAGGAAACATTTACCAGAAAATTTCACTGGTAATGCTGGTTTCTTCTTTATCACCACTAATTTCTTAGTTCCGGCTGACCAGCATCAAATATCCCAGCAAAGCAAAGTTTCATTTTAGTGGTTCTGATATCATGTTATCACAGCTGACTCTTCGGTCCCAACTAACCAGAATGACAGGATCTTAATTCAAGATAACAACTGGTCCCCAGATAGTCTTTAAATTTCCCTCTGAAATGTCTCAAGCCAGGTTTGTATTCCCTGCACTGCTCTCAACATTATCTTCCAAGCTCCCACAGGACATCTTATGGGCTCTTAACCCTCAATGGTCTTCTAGCTCAAAGTTCCAAATTCCTTCCACAATCATTCCAAAACAATGCTCAGAGCTGTCACAGAAATACCCCATTCAAGGTACCAATTTGTCTTAGTTAGGTTTTTAATTGTTGCAGTGAAACACCATGACAAAAATGCAAGTTGGGAAGTAAAAGGTGTATTCGACTTATACTTTCACATTGTCCATCACTAAAGCAAGTCAGAACAAGCATTGAAACAGGGTAGAATCTTAGAAGCAGAGGGTCTCTGGCAGAGAACATGGAGGGGAGCTGCTTACTAGCTTGTTTCCTCTGGCTTGCTCAGCCTGCTTTCCTATAGAACCCAGGACCACCAGCCCAGGAATGTTACCACCCACCATGGGCTGAGCCCTTCCCCATTGATCACTAATTGAGAAAATGGAATTCTAGCTAGATCTCATGGAGGCATTTGTTCAACTGAGACTACTTTTTCTCTGATGGCTGTAGGTTGTGTGACATTGATACACAAAAAGTTAGTACACTCTGTTCCTTATGACTGTGCCTAGGATTCTGTATCCAATCATTCACCTTGAGTGTTCACATGCTCATGTGTTATAGAAAGAGACCTTCTGTGTTAACAATCTCAACATCTGGAACCAAACCTATGTGCAGTGTGCAACTTTGCTTTCTGGATGGGTTGCTGTGCTATCAACAAATGCTTTCCCATGGGGAAATTTGCCTCTTGCAGAGAGACCATCTGTATTTCATTCTCTCCTAAGTATGGAAATTGTTGAGAGGATGCTTTAACGTTTATTCTGAGCTGTGACTGGAATTGGTCTGTGTTCTTAGGGTAGCCTAGGACTGGGCTGATGTTCTTGTGCAGTTTCATTGTAGTAACTGGGGTTTTATAAGAATATATAGAATGTCAGAGTGTATTTGTAGGTAAGATTTCCAATGTATGTGAAGCCCTCCAGAGCCTCCTGTAAAAGATTAGAAACAATGTTTCTTGCATATTTGTGAAAGTAGGCTTGAGGAAATCTAGCATTGTGGATGGCTCCCCAATTCTCATAAAACAGAATGTGGTATTCAGTTATTTTATGGCAGCCTGGAGTAACATATCTTAGAACAATTATCATATTTGTGGAGCAATTTATAGGTGTTTTCACATATTTTACATTTTAAATAACACAATAAAGTGGAATAATTGGATCCATTTTCTGCTTTCTGTAATACAATAAGGTGTTCAGCAACTATAAGAAAGTTTCCAAGACAACCCCGCCAGTAGGTGTCAAAACAAGCACAAAATACTTCTTACCCTGAGTCAAATATTTTTCTGACAAGAGTGTCTTTTTATTATCAGAACAGAAAAGAAGACAGTCTGATTATTTTGAGTGGGAAGCTTATAAAGATTGATTAGAGTCTTGTTCACACAGTTTTTTGTTGATAGTCTCTCAAATGAGCTGATTCAAAGCAATGTTTCTCAAGCTGTGGTCCCCTAAGCATCAGTAGTGGCAGCAAAAGCAACAGTAGCCTCTGGAACTTATCAAAAATGCAGCATCGTCCCTCTGCAGGTCTGATGGATTGCTGAGAATTCTGTCCTTTAACGATTTCTACAGATGATTAAGAAACTGATTTAAATGCTAAAGTCTCATTTATTCTCTCTTATTTTCTTCTAATTGTTACAGAGCCCCGACCTTAGTAGACCCCAAAACGTTAGCACAACTGACTCTATAGTAGAACGACCATGCAGGCTATAACATTCAATACATAGATAATACTGCCTGCCAAAACAAAAACAAAAGACCAATCCATCAAAATTCACAGTTATGAGAAAATATCTAAATGTACTATCTTTGCTTTTTGGTTCTGTTAGTTCTTTTTCTGGCTAACTGTTCTTGTTAATTAGAGTACATTAAGCTAGTACACGGTTTTTGTGCTTAAAAGCTCAACCTGCGAAAAGTTTGGGGTTGCATTGGGATCCCAAACACCTATCAACTAAGCAGGATTCAAATGGACTCAGAGACTGAAATGGCAAGCAAGGGGCTAACATGAATTTTCACTAGGTCCTATGTGTATATGTTATGACTGTTACCTTCTTATTTTGGTGGGTCGTCTATCAGTAGGATGTGGTATATCTCTGACTCTTTTGCCTACTTGGAAGAATCTTTTGCACCTATTGGTTTCTTTCTATTAGGTTGCTTTCACCTTGTCTTACTGTATCTTGTTTTGTCCTGTTTGGCTGTTGTCTCTTGAAGGCCTACTCTTTTCTGAAAAGAAAGTGGATTGGGAATGGATCTGGGGGAGATAGAAGGTAGGAGGGGAACTAGGAGAAGTGGAAGGAGGGGGAATTGTGGTTGGGATATATTGTATGATTGAAGAATCTATTTTCAATGAAAATAAATAAATAATAAAACATAAAAGGTGTTTGAAGAGAGATGGTACTATACTATAAGACTGTTGAGGACCACAGGCCAAGAAGAAAAGACAGTCTAGTGAAGTCCAAAACAAAGACCACATTTTAAATTTCCATTTCTTGCTAGCATCTGAGACTAGTTCTAACACTTTGGTTACTTTTCTAAAACTGACAGTGCTGTTTAAAACCAACAATTATTGCAAGTTAATTGATCTATTTTAATAGCATTGAAAACAAAAAGAAAAGCAGTGGATAAGTTTCAAAGCAGACAACATCTTTGTCAAGAACTGAATCTTGACTTTAGCTTCAGAAGAGATATGCTGAACATTATAAGTCAGAGGTGCTTGTCCAATGGAGGTTGCAGTGTAAATCTAGGCCAGCTTCTTAGATGTCTATAAATAGAAAGTTATAGAGTACCATCTGGGTTGGGATGAAATAATGGTAGATCATAAAATAACATTCAAATGTTATTGGCTCTTTAGAACCTGGTTTGCTAAAGGAAAGTTCTTTGTATTTTCCAGTCATTCACTCACATAAATAGTATTCACCCTACTCTGACAGCACCAACAAAAAGTTTTTCCAGTTATAAAAATACCTGGATCATTATTTTGTATATCTAAAAGGTATTTTTGTTTTTTGATTTTTTTATTGATTTTATTGAGCTATACATTTTTCTCTGCTCCCTTCCTCTCCCTTCCCCTTCAACCATCTCCCATGGTCTCCATGCTCACAATTTACTCAGGGGATCTTGTCTTTTTCTACCTCCCATGTAGATTAGATCCATGTATGTCTCTCTTACGGTCTTCATTGTTGTCTAGGTTCTTTGGGATTGTGATTTGTAAGCTGGTTTTCTTTGCTTTATATCTAAAAAGCCACTTATGAGTGAGTACATATGATATTTGTCTTTCTGGGTCTGGGTTACCTCAATCAATATGATGTTTTCTAGATCCGTCCATTTGCCTGCAAATTTTAAGGTGTCATTATTTTTAGAAAAGCCAAAAACCCAGGATAGCTAAAACAATCCTGTACAATAAAGAAACATCTGGAGGCAATACAATCCCTGACTTCAAACTCTACTACAGAGCTACAGTACTGAAAATAACCTGGTATGGGCATAAAAATAGACAGGAGGACCAACGGAACTGAATTGGAGCCAGATACTAATCCACACACCTACAAACACCTGATATTTGACAAAGAAGCCAAAAATATAAGGAAAAACTAAAGTATATTTAACAAATGGTGCTGCAATAATGCATATCAATAAGCAGAAGGATCCATATTTTCATAGATATGAATCTATTTTCATCTATATGGATCTATTTTTATAGATGCACAAAACTCATGTCCAAATGGATCAAAAACCTCAACATAAAGTCAGCCACACTGAACTTCATAAAAGAGAAAGTAAGAAGTACATTTGAACACACTGGGAGAGGATACCACTTCCTAACTATAACCCCAGTAGCACTGACACTGATCGAAACAATTAATAAATCGACTTCCTAAAACTGAAAAGCTTCTGTACAGCAAAGGACATGATCAAAAAGGCAAAATGGCATTCTACAGAATGGGAAAAGATCTTTACTAACCCCACATCAGACAGAGGACTAATCTCCCAAATATAAAAAGAACTCAAGAAATTGGTCATAAAAAGAACAAATAATCCAAAAAAGAAAGAAAGAAAGAAAGGAAGGAAGGAAGGAAGGAAGGAAGGAAGGAAGGAAGGAAGGAAGGAAGAAAATGTAGTACAGGCCTAAACAAAGAACTCTCAACAGAGGGATCTAAAATGGCTGAAAGGCACTTAAGGAAATGCTCAACATCCTTAGCTATTAGAGAAATGCAAATAAAAACTACGCTGAGATTTCATCTTATACCTGTAAGAATGGCCAAGATGAAAAATACTGATGACAACTTATGCTGGAGAGATGTGGGGTAAAGGAAACATTCCTACATTGCAGGTGGGAGTGCAAGCTGGTAAGCACCTTTGGATATCAGTATAGAAATTTCTCAGAAAATTAGTAAACATCCTTCCACAAGACCCAGCAATATTACTTTTGGGTATATATCCAAAGAATGCTCAATCATAGCACAAGGACATGTGCTCAACTATGTTCATAACAACATTGTTTGTCATAGCCAGAACCTGGAAACAACCTAGATTCCCTTTGACTGAAGAATGAATAAGAAAATGTGGTATATGTACATAATGGAGTACTACAACGCAGTATTTTTTTTTAAAAAAAAATAAGAAATATCATGTTCCTACACAGTAATGAAATCCTATTTGCTGTCTGCTTTGGTTACCTTTTAATAAAAGTTTGAGTCTGTTTGTCTAGGGGAAAACAACATAGGCTGCTTCTGAAGCTCAGAATCCCAACTATTGTTGATTGTTTCTAATGCTGAAGAGGAATCATTTAATGTTAAGTAATTTAAGTTGTTTCTGATAGTATAAGCTTCTCTTTTGTTGTTGTTGTTCACACAAAAAATATGAAAGCCTTGCATTGTTTCCATTTAAAGTGGCTGCATTGTAGTATAATTCTGACACAAACTTCCTGGATCACAGTTCACAGTATGAAAGTATCAACCTTTCACAAGACATTTCCTCTTTCAAAACCAAACAATATATATTGAGATATCAGAGGTCACTCCTATGCTGAACAAATGGCCATAATTTCAAGAATTCCTCTGACCTCACAGTTTTAGAGAGTCATTAGAATGACATGTGCAGCCCATAAAATTCAATGATAACAATATTTTATTTAAAAGATATAGGGAAAGGCCTGGTTGGGTTTTCACTTGCAAAACTTCCATAACTTTTGGATGAAGTTGAAGGGTATCATATTTCTTACATGGTAGTGTGTTTGTTAACCAGAAAATTCTTCAGCCTTAAGTGTCTATGCATTTTATTTGAGTTCCATGCCTGAGCTTGACTGATTAAACAATTGGTTGCCACATGATTGAAACCAATCTACAATTCTTTCCCTTCCCTAGAGGTTCAGAGTTCTGAAGTTCCAAACTCTAGTCACATAACTAATCTTCATCTTGACATTAGCTAGGTATAAACCAAAAGCAACTTTTCCGTCAGAATATACAACAGAATTTGACGCTGTTTGCCTGGAGCCATGGGATAAAGACAACACATTTTTTTATATTATATTATCACGTTTTTAAAGGTGTGTGCATAGAAATTACAGAGAATAACTGGGTTCCATAGGCAGAGACTGCTTGTTTACTTTCCAACTTCTCAGACATGAATAATCATACAAACTATATTAATTACAACACTGTTTGGTCAATGACTCTAGTGTATCCTAACTAGCTCTTATGTCTCAAATTAGCCCATTTCTAGAAATCTGTGCATTGGCACAAGGTTGTGGCCTACTGGTAAGGTTCCTAAGGTTCCAGTGTGTTTTTCTCCTTCTGCAACTACACTGTGTCTCTTTGACTCAGCCTACTCTTTCTCTCTATTTCTGTTTTGATTTCCCACCTGGCTTTGCTTTGCTAAGTCATTGGCTGAAACAGCTTTACTCATTAACCAAAGGTAATAAAACTGATTCATGTATTACAGAGGGAAATGGCACATTAGGTCTCAAATCAAATAGCCTTAAGTTGAAGAGCAGGATGCATTCATTTTCAGAGCTGATGATCTTAACTCATGACATTTTCATTTGGTAAACCACTTTTGTATGGCAACTACTAATAGAAAATGTGGAGATATAAGCTTCCAATGGCTTTTTTCCTTCTTCTATCATTTCTTCCATATCTCAGTATTTTATTTTACTGTATCTTCTAATTTGTTCATAAGGGGTGGACTATTGGATCAGTTGTTCCTAATTTGAAAGTTGGTTTATACATTTGGAAATGTGGGTAGTAAGAGCAACCATCATTACTTTAGGAAGAATTGAGTGACTTCTTTTCTTCTAAACACAAATTGATTTTACAGCTTTAAATGTAAAAAAAACCTATTTATGTAAATGGTATTCATTTATTAAACAGCAAAGTGTTACATTAAAAGGACTGAGAATAAATTAGCAATAGAGACAGACAAGGCTCTTAATCTCATGGAGTTTTTATTTTAATGGTTCCCTGAAAATGTCTATGATTTCAGAGTAAAAAATTAACTGTCTGTGATTGCAGACACTAAAATTTTAATTGTTGTGCACGACATATATGCTTTTAAAAACCATGTGACCAAACTATTTCTCAAGCACAAATTAAAAAGAAATTGATGGCAGTTTTTTTTGTGTGTGTGTTTTTAAGATGACTCTCAATTCCTTAAAATGTTTCTCCAAGAAAGCTCAGCAATTCCATGAGAGTTTAGAGATTTTGTTTTTGTATACGAAGTCAGAAGACCTGCAGGTAAGTTCCTGAACTCTCTCTTAGAAAAAGCTCGCATTGATGTATCCTTTCACTGCCCACTTAGAACTATAAATCATCCAGTCTCTAAAATGAATTTCTTATGGACCTGAAAGCTGTCTCTTAATCCCTATAGGAGATGACTCTCTCTCTCTTGAAATCTGTTCAATGAGATTATAAAGTCAGGGGGCAACTTACTCCAAGTTATAACATTTTCTACTATTACTAAATGCATTTAGTTTCTACTTTGTATAGTAAGCCAGTTAACCCAGTTACATGTACCCACCCCAATACATTTTAATAACTTTTAGTTTAATTTAGTACAATTAAGCTTTCAAAAAGTCACCTGCCCTTTAGTTCAGTACAGTTAAGCACAAAAGAACAGAAACTTCTTTTACTGTTCTAATTATTATTTAAAAAGTTTGTATTGACCACTTAACAAATCTCCAGTTTTGTTTGTATTTGACAAATGTGCGTGTGTGTGTAATAGTAATTGAACTAAATCAATTTGATTACATTCAAATATTATGTTCCTTTAGTAAATAATGGTTAATTCTGTTGTTTAATTTCTTACTATTAGAGGTTACCAATATTTATAAAGAGAAGCAAAAAAATTGAGACATTTTTCCCAGGAACATCCCCACTAGTTGTTCACTATAAGTCATAGATACAATTCTCCATCATATACTACATCATAAAAATTACATAAAATTATATCCACACATTTTACCAGACTCAGATCTCTATTTAATAGATAGATGACACTATTCAGAAGCATCCTTCATAACTGACTGAATACAAGCTCTAGCCATAATCCTAGACATAAGCACTCTCTAATAGGTACATTCCATGCAAAGACAGTATTTATAATATTTAAATTAAAATATTCAAAAAAGCAAGAAATTAAAATAATTCCTTAGATTTTCCTAATTAATGAGACACAGGATGCCAATCAGAATTAAAGGCAGTTGAAAGGCAACACTGGAGCTGGAATTTTTAAACATAGACTAAAATCTTAAGTAACTGTACCCAATAGATTATGTATTCTTGATTAGAGATTGCAAATGTTCAATAAGTGTTTCTTGAGATAGATTGAAAACCAACACTCACATATATAATAAACAAATAGTATATTGGATATTTTTAAAAAATGATAATAACATTAGAAAATGCATGAACACAAAAGATCATCTTGCTAAAAAATTACTTATAACTGAAAGAATGAGGCTGCTTTTCTTGTTAGATACAAATATGCCGGAACTGTCATTAAATTGAACTTGTCCTAACTTCTTAGCCCTAAGTGATCTTTTTTAAGCTTCTAAAAACCATACTAGAGAGTCTGTCAAACTTTAAATGTGATGTTTTATGTTCAGACTTTGGTAGGGAAAAATAAATTTCAAAGATGTAACCTGGCATAAGCAGTGGTGCATAACAGGACATCCTGTTTTAAAGAGGTTGAATGTGAGTACTAACAGTACTAGTTGTTACACACACACACACACACACACATCATATACACACATTTTGAATGACAGTTCAAAATGTAAAACAAGTAAACAAACAGCAGAAGATAAATAACTTTCCCTGCATGGACGTTTTATACTTTTTATTTTAAAGCCTATGTACACAGTTCAATGGTGAATTTTTTTCCTAACATGTGGGAGGTTCTTGGTTGAATTCTCAACATTTAAAACAAGGAAACAAAATCTCTGGAATCTAGATTCAGACTTCTGCCTTTTCATTTTTCTGCTCCTGATTTCTGTTGAGATCACCAAGACCTTGATTTCTATATATTTTAGAAAGACAATTGCATCACAGGCGCCATCACTCAAACAGATGAGATGAGACATTCTTACTGGCGATTTGCAATGACAACTGGCACATCTCCACATTTTAACCCTGATGACACATACAAAGCTAACTATAACACCCAACCTTCAGCTAGATTAGTTTTGAGCAAGTCGATATAAATTAGCACCCAGTGAAGAGAAAATCTCAGTTGAAAATTGCTTTCAAAATTTCTATGGGCAATTCTGTGAAATATTTTCTTATTAAATATTTGACACAAAAGAACCTAGCCCATTGTGGGCAGTGCCATTTCTGTACAAGTAGTCTTAGGTTGTATACGAAAGATAGCTGAGCAGGGTATGGTTGCACATACCTTTAATCCTAGCACTCAGAAGGCAGAGGCAGATGGATCTCTTCGAGTTTGAGGCCAGCATGGTTTACAGAGCAAGTTGCAGGACAGCCAGGGCTTTGCAAAGAAACCCTGTCTCAAAACAACAGCAACAACAAAACAGAACAATAACAACAACAAAAAAAACAAAAAGGGAAGAAAATAAAGAAAGATAGTTGAATGAGAGCTTGGAACACAAAAAAATAAGTAAAATTCCTCTGTGTTCTGTTTTAGTATCTGTTTCCAAGTCTCCTTGTCTCACTAATGGACTACAAACTCTAAAGTAAAATAAACCCTTTCCTCTCCAAGTGTTTTTTTTTTTTTTTTTTTTTTTTTNTTTTTTTTTTTTTTTTTTTTTTTTTTTTTTTTTTTTTTTTTTTTTTTTTTTTTTTTTTTTTTTGTCAGTGTTCTATCATAGCAAAAATAAGCACACTACAAAAAAGTTGATACCGGAGAGTGGGTATTGCTGTGAGGGTTTTGGTCCCATGGTTTTAAGCTGTATACTATTTTGTGAGAAAATCATGAAGGATTTTAGAACTCTAGTCTAGAAAATCCATGTTCTCAGATGTTAAAGCGTTTTTCTAGAATCTTATAAGATAATGCTTAGAGAAATACAGATGACAGAGAACTGACAAGTGAACATTTATAGGAAAATTTGAGAGATTACTGGGGCCATTTGTGTTATCTACTTGAATTACAAGAATCTGTTTTATTTACCTATTTGTTTTCTTGAGAGAGAGAGAGAGAGATAGAGAGAGAGAGAAAGAGAGAGAGAGAGAGAGAGAGAGAGAGAGAGAGAGAGAGAGAGAGAGAGAGAAGGTCTAGAGCTGAAAGGGTGGGGAAAATCTGGAAATGAGGAGAGAAAACCAAGATCATAATATAGTATATGGAAAAATATTTTCAATAAAATTAAAATGAAATCAAAGAATTCATGGTAGTTAAACTTGCTTTACTGGTACAATTCATTCTGTTGTCTGGGGCTGAAAAAAAAATCAATTGTTATTGATATATGACCAACATCAAAACAAAATATTCTGTGACATTGTTTCTTCAGGGTCAACACAGAAGCTATGGAATAAAGTGTACTAAGATTGCATCTCAATCTGGAAGCCAAATTTGATCATGTGTAACAACAGTTTCCCATGTGGTACTGTTTTTTAACACAAGACCATTTGATGGCAATCAAGAACAGTAGCATACCTGCCCTAAGCCTCGTAAATCAATTGTGTTTGTTACAGATGGCAAAGCAGGGGAAGTGGAGCTGCCCAAGCCCTTAGAGCCCAGAAGACCCTGATGTCAGGCATTGAGCTATAAGATTTGAATTTCCAGTATAGGACATGGGTTTTGCTTAATTATGATTGTTTTTATGCTTTGAGTCTTACTCTTTGGTAAGGAGGCATTTAACTTGACCTTTTCATTATTATTCTACAGGAACTTACAGTTAAAAGGCCTTGGATATTTTCAAGAGACTTTGAACTTCAAAAGTGTTTGAATTTTTCAAGCCTGTATGACTGTGTGACTTTTAATGTTGTGTATTGTGATATGAAAAGGAGAGCACGGAGAGAAACAAAAAAAGAAAAGATAGATTTCTTAGTGATGTTTGTTTGACAAGTTGTCAAAGGGTCAACTATGTTGGTTAGTCTTTGTCAGCTTGATACAAATTAGAGGTCTTGGGAGGAGGGAACCAAGATGGAGGCTTGCCTTGTTCAGACTGACATTTCAGCATTTGTGTGGGATGTTTTCTTGACTAAGTATTGACATGTGAGAGTCCAAACCATTGTGTTTGGTGCTCTACATTGGTTGATGATACTGGGTTGTTAAGAAAGCTAAGAAAGTCATGGAAAGCAAGCCAGTAAGCAATCTTTCAATAAGGTTTTATCTCAGTTTCTGCCTCTACATTCCAGCCTTTGAGTTCTTAACCTTGATGATAGCCTGAAAGCTGAAATAAACACTTCTTTACCAAGTTTCATTTGTTCAATGTTTTATCATAGCAAAAGAAAGTAACTAGAACCAGGTCCTTTTGTTTACAGTGTGCTCTACTCTAAAACTTCCAAAAATGTTTTCAAATAAGATTAATGTAAACAGATCCCTCCAGTTCCTTATCTTTTAAATTTATTTACAAAGAGAAAAGCTGTAAAAAATAAATGCAATCATTCTAAATATTTTTCTACTTTAAATTTAGATGTATATATAAAAAACAACTTAGCTTGTTTTATTTGTTCCATACTTTTATGTGATCCATCTGTTCAATGATTTAGTCAAAACTTTTCTGGATTCATCTTTATTTTTACTATCATGTTTCCATCATAATACATATTTGTTTGAACTTTAAGCCAATAAGCTTTCCTCCTTCACCATCCCTCTTATTAATATTTAGATAGGTTCCAATAGCCTCAGTCTGTGCCAAAGTAAATCAAATATTGACATTAATTCTTTGTGCTGTTAAAAACTTGAATCTGAAGGTCAGGTTAAGTAACACGCCTTCTGGCTCCATGTAGAAGGTACAAAGACAGCATATTTGATGTAAGAAATCAAATACTTAAGAGAGATTATGTGCAAAAGCCAATTGTTTCTCTATTTTGAATTTCAGGCTCCTACACATTAACAAGTGATTTATATGCAATTCTCAGAGGAAAGTAAAGTGTGAAATATCACAATCTGTCACAAACTGTATCCAGAGGATTTTTCTCCCTACCACTGATGTTTCTTAAGTTATAAATGCATTTGGATACACAAAATCACTTTGTGTTTTCACTATTTATTTCCTGAAATGCATGATAGGAGGTGGAAATGCATAATCAGGAGCAGACAAAAGAAGAAAACAGGCAAAAATATGATTTGTTCACACTTTTTTTTTCTACTGTGATAGTAAAAAGAGACACATTCTTGTCACTACAACCTGGAGTCTTAGAATTAATCTCCTTGCTGTATCTGTTTGCCATTTTTTTCTTAGTCAAGTTTAGAGAATGTGCTTCTGCTTGGGACAGAAGGTAGCAATAAGTTGCACTTCTTTAATCTGTATGAGACACAAAGTATTATCCAAAATGATTTTATAAATTAAATCTTATAAGTTAAAAATTATCTACACACAAATATATTCCTGACATATATGTATGGATCAAACATATATGCGTGTGTGTGTATGTGAGTGTGTGTGTGTCTTTATTCCTAAAAGTGTGACAGTGGCTTGGACTTATATAAATTAGTTACAAAATAGAAAATTAAAGCATTCCATTTCTCTATCCACTAAATTTATCATGTAAAATTTGCAACTCAGCTAAATTTTACATGTTGGTTTAGTCTTCAATTATCTTCAAGTGCCTTTAAACACTTAGAACAAAATTTCACTGTTTTCATACCTAGACAAATCGAAGACATAACTGTGTAGGGACTTCAAAGTTGACTCAAGACACACCAAGACCAAGTTCTCAGGACAAAACATTCATTTGTCCCAGAGGGACAAAGGGCAGGGAATAAGAGACAAAGACAGGAGAAAGAGGACTAGGGAGAAGGAGGAAAGGAACTTGGGAGAGGGGAAAAAAGGAGTAAGGAGGAGGAGGAGGAGGAGGACAAAGAATTGCCTGTGGATAGAGAGGAGACAGATAGGGCCCATAGGAAAATGATAGTTTATAAAGATAAAAGGGGAAACTCCATGTTAGAATGAGGTGAGTTTAATTTTAATTTGGTATGTTAATTAGGTAAGCCAAGGGGGCCTTTGATTTCTGGAATTCTAATAATTTCAAAGCTGGTCCTTAGTAGTCAGCCTAAGAAAAAGGAAGTGGCAAAATAAGGGAATGGATTTTAGGGTCTAGCTTCAGGAATGTAATCTAACAGGTTTAACAAGGTAGAGGGAGTCTGGAGAAGGGCAAGGCCTGCTAGAACCACTCTTGCAGTGCTCAGGCTGGCTAGGGTCCCTTCTTAACTCTGTATCTAGAAAATAAGATTTGAATACATAATTTACTAATTGCTTATCTCAACTTGCTCAAGATAGAAAAGCTGAGTTTGAACTGCAGTTCCCTTGTCACATGGAGTCAAACGTAGTAGAAATCCTTATACCCTCTTCATTCTGTTTTACTTGCTGAAATAAAGGAAATTTTCCTCCACATTGTAGGACAGCAAAAATTAATGGAATATGTCTCAAGTGGATGATATTTCCTCACAGCACAAGAGACACAGGGATATCTCAAGGCAGAGGAAACTCCCAGCTCAGGAGTAAAACAGCCTTGATTTCAGATTCAGTACCTACAGCGTCCTCAGTATGCTTTCACACATAGTCTTCTCGTCAGCAAGAAAAAAAAAAGGCATGAAGATAGTTTAGCAGTGCACCCATCACTGGTACTGGCTGTAGGCTGCAGTGTCTGCCCTTTTTAAGTATTAGAATGAGACAAGTTAAAGGTCATCTGGTAGACGAGCAGGCATTAATCAGTTGAGGGGAACAGAGGCCCTATCCTCCTATGTTTAATTGGTGGGGAGGAAATTCTTTCCAACTTGGTGGATGAATTTTCTTTTCAGAGTTATAGATGTCTTTTTGGGGAGGAGAGGGTCTAGGTTTTTATATCAACACCTCTGGACATCAATCTCTATGCAATTAGGCATGTTCCTCAGGAGATCCAGAGACAGAATGCATAGTCTTCTCCCTACAGTTTGTCTAGCACTGCTTCTGCTGGTACCCATATCTTTCGTGGACAGACACACATATCTCTGGGGTATATGTGGCTTCAATAGGAGACTCGCCCTCAAAGAGCTTCTTTTAGCCCTCGATCAGCCAGATCAAGCCAGTGATAATGGACCTGAATGGGCTTGGATGCCAGGGAACCCACCTGCTGGCAAACAAATTTAGTGAGCCTATTAAGGACCCACGGTCCAAAAGCCATCAATAATAAAAATCCTAAAAGAAGTTTCCCAAAAGGGAAGGGTAAGAGGGTGGTTACCCAGGGGAAACCATCCCTCCTTTTGCTCTCTCTGCTTTTTTCTACACTCTAATCCTTTCCTGACCTTAGCAAAACTGTCTCTAACTATCCCAGTGTGATCAGAATAGAAACATTTCTCTTTTAGGGCAGTGTAAAGGGATCAAAATCTAAAATTCTTAACATATGCGTCAAACCCAAACACTTTACAGGGTGTGTCAAACTTTTCCCAACATCTATAAGCAGTTACAAATATCATTAGGTCAATTCCAGTAAGAGTACATTGACAGATATTGTTGTTATTAAATACCTCCAGTCTCTGAGCAACAGTCAAACCCCTAGGCTGCCCCTTTCTTAAGTGAAGAGGGGTTAGTATTTTAATCAAAATGAGTTCTGTGTCCCAAAGATTAAAGCAGTCAGATGTTCAGTCTGCATATTAGCTCCAAAGCAAACAGGATTCAAACGGCGGAAAATTGTAGTCGCCAAGGTCAGGTCATTTCAGCAGGGCATCTGTGTCTGTGTCCCAGGTCTGGAAGCAGCTCAACACTTGTGTTTCAGGGCAGGTGGTATTCCGAGTGAGGTGAGCTGGATTTAGCTACCTGAAGCACGTCTTGGCAATTATCTCAGCGGGGTCTCTTTGTGCGGACTCTCTGGAGGCAGAATGTGTAGAGTGGCTTAGCAGGTCCTGCCATCAAGCATTTTTCTCCGTGGGAGCAGGGAAAACTGGATCAAGGATTCCTCTCTAACTCCTTTATGGGGTGCTATGACATCATCAGGTCCAGTTTTATTTTCTTTCTGTGAAAAGAAGCAGAAATACATCTTCAACCCCAAATATATATAGGTCAGGATTTTTATAATGCATTGCAATGGCTTTTTCACCTTGCCATCATTTCAGATCTGTTTGCATCAAGATTTGTTTGCAACTTTTATAAGTTGTTTTCAAGGAGTCATGGTATGCTCCACAATTTTTTTTATTAACCATATATGCAGTTCTTCCATTGGAGCCATTTGTAAATTTTTTTTGTATAAGATTCTTTAAGGGATTTTTAGCTATAACATTAGCAAAATACAGTTGTGTGAGTTGTAGCAATAATAATCTGGGAAATGATTATTATTCTGGCCTTTGAATTGATCAAACACAATTGTCCAGGAATCAATCTTAAAATTATCAATCAATCTATTGTTTAGTATAAGAAACATTGATCATAGTCAATATTTTGTTAAACTATCTCCCAGATTTCATCCTGCTCTTTTGTACCAGTCAGGATACTGCTCTAAATTAAGACTTTTAATATCTTAACTGACAAAATTGAGAAGGTGTAGCCATAAAAAGCATTTTTTAAAAAAAATAAAACTGTTGTAGAATAAGTTTTGCACTTAATACACACACTTGCCATAACTGAATCATAATATACTATACTAGTTGATTATTGTATACTTTACCTGTTGATCTATACTTTACCTGCTTGAGTACCTGCTAGGCAGCTTCTGGAAGCTCTCTATTGGAAACTGGCTCATTGCTCCCTTTAAGAATTTTACCTAGTGGCTCAAGGTCTCCCATAAGAATATCATAACTAAGGCTTAACTATAGCATATCTAATTAAAAGTTTTTAAGCTATCTTCCTCTTAAGCTGCAAGTGTGCCTAATTGATTAAAGAATGGAAAAGAAAGCATTTTAACTAATGATTCTGGCCTCATTAGACATCAACATGTAGAAGAATGAAAATAGATCCACATCTATCTTCATGTACAAAGTTCAAGTTTAAATGAGTCAAAGGCCTCAGCATACAAAAATTACATTGAACCTCACAGAAAAAAAAATTAGAAGTACACTTTACTACATCTCAAACATAGCCTCAGTGGCATAAACATGGAGAGAAACAATAAATTAGATCTCCTGAATTGAGAAGCTTTTGTATAACAAGACATAATATCAGCCTATAGAATAAGAAAAGATTTTTCTTATCATAAACCCACTCCAAAAACATATGAAGAACTCAGAAAATTAGTCATCAAAAATTAATGCAATAAAAATGTTACAGACTAAACTGAAAACTCAACAGACAAACTTAAAAATGACTGAGAGACACTTAAAAAATCCTCAAATATAACATCCTTTAGCCATTAGAGAAATGAAAATCAAAACTCTGAGATTTTATCTTTTCTCTGTAAAATGACTAATACAAAAGTTGTTCAACTATACCATAAGGACATGTGCTCAGCTATGTTTACAGCAGAATTAATTTATCATAGCTAGAATCTGAAAACAACCCAAATGTATCTCTTTTACACCTAGGATAAATGAGACATCATCATTTTAGATAACAATAAATACTACAAAATATCTTGGAGTAACTCTAAGCAAGAAGGACTGAAGTTTGGGTCCTGTCATCTCTGCTTGTGAAGTGAAAAATGTTTTCCATTTTTAACCATTATCACTTTTATGATTTTTAAAAAATGTTGGGAGGTCCCTGGCAGCAGTAGGCAAGCAACAGGCTCTCAGAGAAGCCAGTCCCAAGGCAGAGACGGCTGTGGGTCCCTGCAAGATCCCTGGCAGGCCATGTGGCAGCAGGCAGCAGGCTCTGGGAGCAGCCAGTCCCAGACAGAGACTGCTGCTGGTTCCCTGAGCAGTTGCAAGATCCCTGGCATGTTGGTCCTGCTGGTACAGTTTCCCAGCAGCGAGCGGCTGAGCAGGCGACAGTAAGAAGGGACATGGGCAGACACATCATACAGAATAGAATTGAGTATTTATTACTTAAAGGAGGGGAGAAAGAAAGGAGAGAGAGAATGGAAAGAGAGAAGAGAAAGGAGAGAGATAGAAAAGGGCCCGAGAGAGACACTGGCGTGTGCCAAGAGGGAACAGACAGAATCTAAGATGGTGAGAGGAGAGCAGGGGTCACCAGGAGTGGGCGTGGCTTGCCTCTTAAAGAGACAAGAACCATAACAATCACTTGTTAGAGTATAACTCTCTGGCTCTTGATAAATTTAATAAGAGGCTCTAGTCTTAGCAGTCCACCCCGAAGCAACACCTGGCAGCAGGAAAAAGATGACAAGCTGAGACAACTCTATCCCCACCCAAAAGCAGACCACACCAAATGGAAAAACCTGCATGATAGGAACTTTTAAATCCTTTAAGAAATTTAAGACAATAGAAAATGGAAAGATCTTCTATTTTCTTGGGAAAGTAGAAGAAACAGCAAACATGACAATCTCACTGAAAGCAATCTACAGATTCAATGTAAATGTCCACTAAAATTATAGCAACATTCCTCACAGAAGTCACCTACAGACTTAATGTAAATGTTTATTAAAATTATAGCAATTTTTTTACAGAACTTGAAAGAACAATCATCAACTTTATAAGAAAAAATAAAAACTCAGGATAGCCTAAACAATTTTAAAGTCCTCTGAATGTATTATAATCTTTGATTTTAAAACTTTCCTGCAGAACCACAGTACTGAAATTAAACTACCTTGGATATAAATTTATATACCTACAAACTAAAGATTTTTGACCAAGAAGCAAAATTGTGAAATGGAGAAGAAGCATAATTAACTTCCTTTTACTGTCCTGAATCTGTAGTTTTCTGAGGTTTCTTCATAAATTAGACTTTGAATTCTGACACTTCTTTCATTATCTATTTAGAGGCTCCGATAACATTTTATTTAAAATATGCCAGCATACATAGACACTTTGATAAATTTTTTAAATGTTAAGTCAACATTGAGACACTAATAGACTGAACTTTAAATTGGGCATCATTTGCTACTACTTTTATACATTCATACATTAGTTTTGATTTTTTATTGCTATTTATAAGATAAAATGATTTTTCCTTAGGCTCATTTTTACCTTTTCTAATCTTATTAGAATCAAGGAAACCCTTTCCTCTTAAAAGAAGACAGTAGTCATAGAGTTTGTACAGACTTGGAACTGTTTAAATGTTTGGTAGAATCATGGCTTAGTGTTCACTTTTGAAGGAATTTTAACTGTGAATTAAATACTTCTGTACATAAAACACTATTACTATAATCTACTTTTACCAACAAAGCAGTAGAAAACTGTAAAATTCACATTATTTTCCCTTCCCACAATTCTAATCATTTCCCTAATTTTTGAAGTGTACATTCTTTCATCTAAAGTCTGAGGAAAGGCCTCTATAAAGCCTATGCCTGTTCTTGACTTAAATGAAATGAATGACAGAAAATAACTGTCTGTCTGAACATAAAATGCTGGCGCTAACTCAGGAGGTCAATGCCAAGATTTTGATCTACTTTTGAAGTAGAAAAGAATGCAAAGTTTTGGCAAGTAAGACTAATTTCCACACAGTTCAGTGCCTTACTGCAATCTCTCCATATCTTACAAAGAATATTTGTGTTCCTTTAGGTCCTTTATTTTCCCTTTGTGTCCCTGTCTCATTTCCCAAAGGTTAACATTTGAAGGAGAAATTTTGGAATTTTCTTAGGTCTTCACTTGCATATATATAGTTCCTTTCACTAATTTTGTCTCACATATTCCCATATTCTTTGAGAAGCAGTGAGAAAAGAGAAGCTTAGATTCCAGCAAGAGTTATTCAATGCACTTTGAGGATGTTTTTCAAGTTTTTCCATTTCATTGGTTTTTACAAGTTTATTGACATGGAGTTATCAAAAAATCTCACCTTGTTATCCTTTTAATCTTTACCAGTCCTTATACTAACTACCTTCATTGCCAATATTGAATAATTTTTTCCATTTAATTATATTCTATTTTTATAGTTATTTTGTATTTTTTATTTTATTGTAGGTTTATTAATGTATTTTCAAATATTGTGTTTATTTTCATTGAGCTATAACCATATTGTGTTATTTGTGTTTCATTTATTTCAACTATCCTGTTTATCATTTTTTAATTCTTCATATAGTCTTATATTATCTAGGTGGCTTCTTACAATGAAAACTACAATATTAACTCAATATCTTATTTCTAATACAAGCAGTTACTACTACAATTTCTCTGTGTGCATATATTCCTCTGTAGTGTACATATTTTAATATGTGGTATATTTTTTCCTAATACTATTTCCTTTCCATCATTGCACTTCAAACCATACTTTGTAAAATATCCACTTCCAGATAAAAACAAGGTTTTTATATTCAAAATGTACCTGAAAATTTGGCATTTATCTTTGACTTGGTTTGTTTGTGACATAATTTTAATTGTTGACTTGATTTGAATAAATTTCAGATTTCCTGATTTCAAAAGCTCTGGCTACCATGAAGGATCCACCTTTACTCTGAGAAGCAAAGTCCTGCTGAGTTTCCTACAGTGTTTGCAGTTTCATGTCCTTAACACCCTCCCTGAAATTATTCATCACTTTTATTTTCCCGAGACTTCTTCTACATCAAAAAGAACTCATATGTAACTTTCCCAACCCCAACGTTGAAGAGGGTTGACTTAGCCTTTGTTATGGCCCCTTTTGTAGTGGCCATTTTATTAGGTTTCTCACTCAGTGTGTTTCTTTCCATGTGTCTCTCCATTAAAATATGTATTGAGCATATCTAGTGACTCATCACACTTAAGTTAGCTTGGGGATAGTAATAAGTATTTAATGAATAATTGTGAATAAGTAATCAGTCTGTCTTATAAACAGCCAAAAACCTAGTATATAAGCCCAAGGAAAGTGTGCTTTGGAAATACCATATGTGTTCAATTTCAATTTTTTGTATTGATTTTTGATTATTTGTACCTCAGAGCTAAGGCCTAATTATAATATCTTTAGTATTTTATAATTTTAAAATTAATGTTAGCTAAGGGTCTGCCTTTTGCAAATCTAACACTCTTGAGTGGGTGGTCACACACCTTAGGATACATAGGCAGCACAGATGGAATATGAATTTGTTTTTATTTCAAAGGCACAAAGTTAGGAGAATATGGGATATGGAGTAGATCTTAGAAGAGATAGTGGAATAGGATGAATAATATAAAACTACAATGTGTTAAACTCTCAAAGAACTGATTGAAGATGTGTTAAAAAGAAATCTTTCCACAAAAAATTCTCCTTGAATATTTAATCATGCATATTTTAATGATGACTGTGTACTGAATTTTAGAAAGTAAAGTCCATATTTGAAGCTGTTGTTTGGCAAAGGGATCCCCATTAGAAAGGGATAAAATAATGTGTTTTTTGTTTTGTTTTTGTTGAGTTGTGACATGAGAAATAGTGTTAACATAAGATCTATGCTTTTTAAAATTGAATTTTAAAAATGAATTTTGAATGCTTAAGACATTGAATTTACCCCTACATTTGATATAGTAGGGCATATTTTATAGCGTTACTTCTGTGAAGATAAAACATACTGGTATGCCTTTTGCCTCTTTTTTGTTTTCTAATAGTGACTTGAAAGATTTAAAAGTAAGGAATAAGGAGAAAGCAGACAAAGGGAACAGCATGGTGTGAAATCACCCTGGCAACATGAATACCCAGGACAATTCAGTCTCAGAATTATGCAGATTTCAGAATATAAATTTGGGAAATAAAGGTTTTTAGATGAAAGGAATGCAGGTTGTTGACTAATAGATCTGTAATCTTGTTTAGTATTCCAGGATAAGTGGCATATGTCTCCCCACTAAAATTTGAAATTATGAAATGACTATAACTAGTTACAGCACTGACTATTCAGTTGCTTGAAAACCACATCAATAGGTTTGCTGCAGTTTGTAAAGAAGACCTATGCCCCCTACCACTTTTATTGCAAGTCAAATCAATAGGAAATGACATTTCAGCATTATACACCAGTGAATATTAAATATAAAATTCTTTCTGATGGTATAAGTAGGAGAACTGTATTGATTTCCCCCCTGACTCCACTGGCATGCTGCTAATGAAGCCTGTATCTGTGCACTTATATATGTTAATGTGCATCATGGGAAAAATGCATTAAATCAGATGTCTTAGGTCTATGAAAGCTTTTCCTGGACAAAGAGTTTGAGCCCTGTTAGCTTTAAAGATCTTAAAACCACAGCCCACATTTAAACATTTGACTTAGTAAAGTATGATGTCTTTCATAAATGTAACTTATAAAAGTGAATTTTCATGTATTGAGTCTGTATGTTTTTACAAAGGATGGAAGAATTTTTCTATTCATCCATTGTTAGTTTCATGGCTGAGATTTCTATGAAAAAGATAAACAATAACGCTGTGGGACAATGGTCTTCTATTCTGTCACTTGTATTATTTTTAATAAAACAATGTTGGCCAGTAGCCAGGCAGGAAGTATAAGCAGGATGACCAGGCAGCAACTAGAGGCAGGGTGACGACAACAGGAGAATTCAGGGAAGATGAAAGCTCAGTCTGTAGCCATCACACAGATGCAGAGGAAGCAAGATGCAAATGCCTTGTTGAAAAGGGTACCAAGCCACATGCATAACACAGAAATGAATTATGGGTTAAGATGTAAGAATTAATAAGAAGCTTGAGCTACTAGACCAACTAGTTTATGATTAATGTAGACCTCTGTGTTTTTATTTGGAACAAAACAGCTGTGAGATCTGGTGAAACAGAAACCTCTGTCAACACAATATGATAAAGCGGGATAGAGTTAAGGCTCAGAGATGTTTGTTGCTCTTGCAGAGGACTGGAGTTTGGTTGCCCTTCACCCAAGTTTGGAGTCTCACTTACAACTGTCTGGAATCTCATCTCTAAGGGAGCACATAGCATATTCTGGCCTTTATGGGCACCTGTGTGCACATGGCATATACTCACACAGACACTCCACTAAACTCATAAAAATTCATTTAATCTAGGTGATGGTCACACATGTTTTTATTTTTATTTTTTTTAATTTTATTAATTATTTTTAAAGATTTCTGCCTTCTCCCCGCCACCACCTCCCATTTCCCTCCCCCTCCTCCGGTCAAGTCTCCCTCCCTCGTCAGCCCATAGAGCAATCAGGGTTCCCTGCCCTGTGGGAAGTCCAAGGACCACCCACCTCCATCCAGGTCTAGTAAGGTGAGCATCCAAACTGCCTAGGCTCCCACAAAGCCAGTACATGCAGTAGGATCAAAAACCCATTGCCATTGTTCTTGAGTTCTCAGTAGTCCTCATTGTCTGCTATGTTCAGCGAGTCCGGTTTTATCCCATGCTTTTTCAGACCCAGGCCAGCTGGCCTTGGTGAGTTCCCGATAAAACATCCCCATTCTCTCAGTGTGTGGGTGCACCCCTCACGGTCCTGAGTTCCTTGCTTGTGCTCTCTCTCCATCTGCTCCTGATTTGGACCTTGAGATTTCTGTCCAGTGCTCCAATGTGGGTCTCTGTCTCTGTCTCCTTTCATCGCCTGATGAAGGTTAATATTCAGGAGGATGCCTATATGTTTTTCTTTGGGTTCACCTTCTTATTTAGCTTCTCTAGGATTATGAATTATAGGCTCAATGTCCTTTATTTATGGCTAGAAAGCAAATATGAGTGAGAACATCCCATGTTTCTCTTTTTGGGTCTGGCTTACCTCACTCAGGATAGTGTTTTCTATTTCCGTCCATTTGTATGCAAAATTCAAGAAGTCATGCTTAACTCTATTCTTTTCTGTCTAGAATTACTTCCCAAGCTCTGTCAGGCTTTATGTGGATGCACCATTTGTTGTTGTAGTTTCTGTCATGCCCAGTTCCCACTGTCGTTAAGACCCAAAGAATTCACATAGAGGTCTACATTAGTTGTAAACTGATTGGCCCATTAGCTCAGGTTTCTTATTAACTCTTATAACATATATTAGCCCATTATTCTAGTATGTGTTAGCCACTTGGCTCGGTACCTTTTTCAGCAAGGCAGTGGCTAGGCCAGGACTCCCGAGGAATGGGCTTCCTTCTTTCCAGAATTATTCTATTTTCTTTAACCACCTCTACTTCTGTCTTGTTTCTGCCTATACTTCCTGCATGGCTACTGGCCAATCAGTGTTTATTTGAAATATAATTGACAGAATACATACAACAGTCCCAAACCAGGACCTTCCAGCCTCTTCACATTTCAGTCCTATACAAATAATTGAAAGCAACCAAGGAATGCCAAGAGTAGGAAAAATAGTCTTACCCAAAAATGAGCATATCAATTATCTATCTAATACAAAATAGGCAGTCCTGAAAGTACTTGTACTCTACATACAAGTAACAATATACAGACTGAGCAGGTTGTGTTTATGTAACACACATACACACATATGATATAACAATTAATGAACAAAAAAGGCATGGAATTGCAAGAGAGCAAGAATGACATATTTGGAATAGTTTGGTGGGAGTAAAGAAAAGGGGAAATGATATAACTGTATCATAATCTCAAAAAATAAAAATATTTACAATTGTCAAAAGCCTCAGTATGAGTAATAGAAATGTATACCTGGGCCCAGGCCTAACTTTTCTTATTTATAATACTGCGTTTAATTCTCAATATCTCTCCCTTTTAATTTTCTCACCTGGCCAAGTCTAAATGAAGATAAAATTATATACTACTATTACCTATTACCATCACAATGCATTTATACTTTTGATAAGTATACAGTTTTTTCACATTATCAAGGTTGTTACTGATATTTGGGTTGTACCTGGTGATTTCCTTGTGTTAATAGACCTATTCAGTATTTTCCAATATCACATGCCAAAGATTATTAGTCACTGTCTGTCTTCCCCTTTGAGGGTTCACCACTCAAATCCACTAGGTTACTTATGGCATATTTCAGTAGTCCTCTGTAGATAGAGTCTGTATTTAATGATTTATAGAAATCCTTCTTACGTTACCATGCATATGAACTCATAAATAGTGTCTTATAAGGCTATCAAACAGAAGTTTCATGCCTGTACACCTCAATCTAGGATGGGGAGAGAGGAGAGATATGTATTTTGTAAAGATGATAAGATTCTTGGAAATGTATAATCATCTCATGACTATGCCATCCGTGATACAGTAA
This sequence comes from Alexandromys fortis, assembly GCF_014885135.2. Taxonomy (NCBI): domain Eukaryota; kingdom Metazoa; phylum Chordata; class Mammalia; order Rodentia; family Cricetidae; genus Alexandromys; species Alexandromys fortis. The sequence continues at coordinate 492,896 of NW_026068197.1, forward strand.
ACCCCTCACTCACAGTGTATACTACAACTCCAAAAGGCTCACTACATTAAGAACCAACAATCGCAACAATATACAATAGGTATTGTCTCTAGGCCTTATAGAGACCTACTTTATTTATTTATTTTTATTTTTTTTCTCTGCTACCCTTCCTTCCTCTTCCCTCCCCTTCTACTCTCCCCATAGTCCCATGTTCCCAATTTACTCAGGAGAACTTGCCTTTTTCTACTTCCCATGTAGATTAGATCCATGTTTGTGGAGACTTACTTTTATATCAAGGCTTCAGCTACCACAAGTTGTGTCCTTTGGAGCTTGGGATATGCACAGTTTTAAGTAGTTATCTATGTGCTTTTTGGAATATGAAAATTTCTCAAAAAGCAAACAGATATATTCCTCAAGGACCCTGGCCCTTTCAGAACCTCAATCACTGACTCAACTTCAATCAGCTTTTGAACAAAAATTGTCACCATAATTCAAAACATAGACTTTAGATCCACACCATTAGGAATAGCTACACAATCCCATTAAGTTAAGTGGAAATGATACATTAATAACTTAATCTAATTGCTGCAGACTATTGAAACCCCAAATTGGTGTGGATATTCTGTGCTTCTGATTCCTCTCACAGTGAATGGACATGCTGGTTTGATACAATTCACAGAACACGAGTCTCTCTGTGGATTTTCAGGGTGGTTGAGATTTTGATAACCTGAGATTTGTTTGCTGTTTCCTAGGCATGCAGCAAGTATGTATCTGGTTTAACAAAAGAATGAAAACAAAATGATTTTACCATTGAAGAAATGCTTATGGTGAGTATCTCTGGATGGTAGACTCTATTTAATCCCATCCCACTCATCTGGATATCACAAATCAATGCTAAGGCAAACAATTTTGACTTGGAATTAAACATTTCAACTTTAAGATTTCAATACAGACATTATAGCAAGAAACTGCATCACTATGCCTTATATGGATAGATTCCCTACTGGTCACCATCACTGTCTGCCTTTGCTCATGCAAACATTAGCACATGACACTTTGAGAACTCTGTGTCCTAGGCTATTTTATTTGGGGCACAAAGAAGGGAATATTAATAGAAGGCGTTTAGATGCTAAAGTTGTCCTTATTAGTTATGATCTGGGTAACTTTACCATTCACTGAACATTAGCACCTATCCCCACAATTTTTCAGGGCAAATGGCCATTCACATGATAGTGCTTTGAATATATTAAGGCTCTGGCTCCATCCACTTTGGCCTTAGATTATGACATCATCATTACTAATGCATTTGAAAACTCCTAAACTTAGCCTCAATACAAAATAATTCTGAGGCCATTACTTAAAGCCTTCTTAGGTGTTCTTCAAATCTTCTGATACTGGCCCTGACTAAAGTTCCTATATCTCCTCACAAATAGTTAACAGTGGGAATTAAAACAGAAATTTAGCAGACCTTTAATCCTCCTTATGCACAGAGATTAATCAAAGAGCAAAATAATCTTCTTTAGCTTTCACTTCTACAGTTACGATCTGGAAAATGGACTTCCAAACACACTTGTTTTCTTTCTTAGGCCTTTAGGATCATAACTTTCAGCCCATGAATTTCCTTTTCCTGAACTCAAGACACCTCCCTGATTCTATTTCTGCACTGGCTATCAAGGACAGCAGATGGATGTGTGTGTGTGTGTGTGTGTGTGTGTGTGTGTGTGTATGTGTGTGTGTATGCATGTAACTCAGCTTTCAATCATGATGACAAAATTTAAGCAATCAATTTTTTAAAAAATTGGGTGTGTGCTTATAGTTTTGTAAGTTCTAGAACCTGGTCAAATAACCTCATTATTTTGAGCCCAAGGAGAGGCAACACATCAGCAATCAGAAACCAAAGAGAAAGAGGATAGATGAAGGACTAATTATACCCATTAAAAAAAAGCATTTATAATGAGAACACACAAGGTCAGTCTCAGACAACAAATGTAACATTGTAATAGATTTCTAGGTGAAGGTACCAACTGGAACATTCCCATGTAACCTGTATGGTTCCTGTAAATGGGAGAGGCTTTACAAAAAAAGGAAATAAATTGTTGGTGTACCATAGAGCTGGGGATGCATTGTGAACAGGACAAAGTTTATAACATCCTGTGTCATCGCTGCAATGGTGCTGGTGGAAAGTAGACAAAAAAAGGAGCAAAAGAAGAGCCTCCTTATGCTACTGAAGCACTTGTGAGAGTACACATAGAACATGAGTTGGGTAAAAACCAATACTTGCTGTTTGCATCTCAATGGAACTAAACAATGATTCAGCATTGCTGCAGGATTATACTAACCCCATCTATGTAATACTCCCATCTACTTAAGTATACAAATGAAGAAACAAACCAATAGAATCTCTTTTCCATCCCTGGAGTTGTGTAATTGAATAACAACACACATGTAGTAAGCCAGCAGACTACAGAGCATTCAGTCTTGGGGCGTTATTGAACTTAGAACATAAATAAATAATAAGAGCAATACTCCATCACTGACAGGCTGTATTTGGATAGGGGGTATGAATGGGACACACAGCAATACTTTAACACTGTTAGCATGTTTCTATTTGTATATAGTGTGTATGACTTTTGTAATTAAGCATGGGGTGTGATCTGGGGTAGGAAGAGTGTGACTGTTCCACCTGACTTGCCATCTCTAACTTGTGGAAAGCCCAAAATCACTTTGACATAGGCAATGCACACCCCTCATAAGTCCCTAAAAATTATAGTGCTCCTTTTCAACACCCTCAGAGAATTACAAGTGTGCCTTCAAGGTACTGTGATTTATAGTCACAGAGTCATAAACCATATCACCAGTAAGACTGTTTTTCTGAGGTGTGAAGTGACCTCCCAGACACTGTTTGGGTAGTTAAGTGGGAGCCCAATTCTCCCAGCCTCCTCAGACTCTGCCAAGTGTATCATAATATATAATACTACTGCCCTCACTCAGAGCAGAGGCACTAAATCTCCAGTCATTGGGAAATCCCAAGATGTAAAATCTTGAATAAATACTTATAATATTTGCAGTTGAATATTAGGTGACAAATATGGGCACCATTTCAATAATTCAGATCCATCCCAGATAACAGTGATCAAAACTCATCATGATTGTAAAGATTTAAAATTATGAGGTTCAGCAAGAAAAGGGTAACAAAACAACTGTTGCCACAATAGGCATTGGTTATATTGACAATTTCTGTTGCTATGTTTAGGAAACCAATGGGGTGAGTTTCAAGTCCTTCTCTTAACACTATAAGAAATTTCTGTAGATGATTTTCAAGATACTGGCAGAATGTATGCAAGAAGAGCACACTATCCTGAAAGATGTTTCTGTTTTGGTACTACAGCACCCACTTTGAGCTTAAGGCTTAGAGCTTGATTTTTTAAAATTTTATTAATTAATTAATTAATTAATCTAAGATTTCTGCCTTCTCCCCGCCACCGCCTCCCATTTCCCTCCCCCTCTCCCAATCAACTTCCCCTCCCTCATCAGCTGGAAGAGCAGTGAGGGTTCCTTGCCCTGTAGGAGGTCCAAGGGCCTCCCACCTCCTTCCAGGTCTAATAAGGTGAGCATCCAAACAGCCTAGGCTCCTACAAAGCGAGTACGTGCAGTAGGATCAAAACCCAGTGCCATTATTCTTGACTTCTCAGCAGTCCTCATTGTCCGCTATGTTCAGCGAGTCCGGTTTTATCCCATTTTTTTCAGACCCAGGCCAGCTGTCCTTGGTGAGTTCCGGATAGAACATCCTTAGGGCTTTGATAAAAGTATCCAGTTCATCTCAAAGACATCTCTTTGGGAAGCTGCCTTTCTTACAACATCACCATGGGTTGTTAAATGTGACAAAATGTAAAGTAAGTGGTTAAGAAAATATCGAATTAGTTTTCCTAAGTGTATAAAGGGAAGCAAGGAAACACTGGGGACAGAGTGGGATTAGCTTGAGAAGTAGAAGCTTGTTTCAGTATGGTCACTTGTTCCTGTGTGGTGTAATATACACAATGCTGCATCATGTGTTGGGAGGGCACTGAAATCCCTTTACATTCTGAAGACCTTCATGCTGCATCTTCCAGGGGCACTACTTTTAGAGTCATTGGTTTGCAAGGGAAACTTCCTTCATAGAGTAGGAAACAAGTTCTACGAGTTCAGTCTCCTAAGGACAGTTTAGTTGCACTCAGGAGATATAACTCTTTCTAATTCATTACCTAGAGTGGCAAATTTTCATTATGTAGACATGCTCCTGATGAGAGCTTGTCCTTGTCAAAGTGAAGCCAGCATCCTGTTCTCTTAGAGGAGATTGTTGTCCCTAATAAAGGCATAGGTGCTCTATGAGTTCTTGGTGATCTGAGTTGATGGCACCAAGGAGAATTGATATTTTGGAGCATCTCTATTATTCCGCTTGTACCGGCCTGACTAATAATCTTGGGGATCCTGAGGTACCATGATTACAAGGTGCCCTTCATTGCTCCTGCCACCCTTGTCCATTGTACAAGATCCAGCTTGTGGAATACTTATAATATTTGTTGTGAAATATTTCCACTATGTCTCATTACTGTCTTGGTGCCAGTTTCTAAATGTACTTCTGTTTTCATTCCTAACTAGTAAAATGTTTTCACTGGTTGACATTGGTTTAGCCCTAACTAATAGGATATTTTCACTGGTTGACATTGATTGCGTCTAGTCTTACTGTTCTTTTTTTCTTTCTTTCCTTGCCTCTCCTCCCTTCTTCTCTCTTCCTAAACCACAGAACCCAAGAAGTGGGTATGGAAATTAGCAGTTGTTGAGTCATTCATTCCTTGGTGTGTATATTTTTTTTTTCTGAAGACTTACAGCTGAACCCTTCAGGGTGTCACCCCCCCCCCTTCTTATTGCCTTAACACTGCAGTGCAAGCTTTGATACTTCTAATTGCTGAAAGACTCGGGAAAGTTGCAGACAGAAACTTAATGTTCTGAAAAGTAGCACTCAACCAGTTTGCTAAAAAGAGATCAATGTCAAAGTCATCCAGTCCTCATAACTCTGAAAGGAGAAAGATCTCAGGTGTCACCAAAACTTTATGTGGTCTTCTAAGAGCTTTCTTTTCTTTACCCAGTCTTAAACTAGGACTTCTTTTTTTTTTTCTTTTTAGAATCCATTTTTGAAACCAACAATCTACTAAGTTAGATGAATTACAATCTGTCTCCTTTCTATTTGACAACTCTGGATCTTGACTCAAAATCCTCTTCCATCCTTTGTGTCTGAATACCCTGACCACTCTTCAAGTCTGTTGAGCCAGAATCCCCTCACTTCTTACTTCTGACATTTCCTAGTCTTCTGTTAAAATGCGTACTTGCCCATGATGTATTCAGAAACATGCCCAGTTCTACAATGAGTTACAGTTCTGTAGTTCTTTTTATCAATGATCAGGCTCTAATAAAGTAAGATGTATCTTCATTGTTTTACTTTTGGTCAACTTGAGCTTTCTATAACATTTGTGTGTCCTATTCTACATCCCAGAGTTACTCAGGGAATTGAGCTCTAATAAAGAGTCCACAGTCACATAATTGATACAATTCCTTTTATTAACCATCTTCACTGTTTTTGGACTGGCTACTGTTTATTTTGGTAGTATGATAATTCAAGATGTTATTTACACTTCACTTTTATTTCAGGTTTGTGTCTAAGGAACAAAGGCATTCTAGGCACTTTTTCAGAATTTCATTTTTTATCATATGATTGGAATTTACAGGATGATTTATTTGTTAAATATATATATACCTATATATACACAGATATACATATATATTTGTACATATTCATACACATATATGTATATATATATATAATCATTGATACCCAGCACAGATAGTATTTATCTATTTCCTAAGCCCTTTATAGAACAGCCACAGTACTTCAAGTATTTATTTCATTTGTCTGTAGTGTAGTGCACCACCAAACTCTTTTGTCTTCTGCTTGGGAGAATACTGAAAAACTGCAGGCATTTCTAATAATGCCAACAGAAGGCATGAAGTGTCTATTACATTGTTTTATGTATTAATCTATCAAATCCATAAGTAAACTGTGATAACCTGAAGGAAAAGGATCAGAATCAACTAAAATTGGTCCAGGTTGTACAAGCCTGTAATCTTAAACTCAGAAAGTTGAAGTAGGAGAAACAAAAAATAAACTTCAGGAAAGGAGTCCTCAATAAGGTTTGTTTTTAAACTTTAAAATAATTGTTTTAAACTGTTCAGCCTCTAAAATTGTGAAAAATAAATTTCCCTTAGTTATGAACCATCTAGTTTGTACAGTTTTGTTGTAGAATTAGAAACAAAACAAGATGAACCAAAGATCTCAGCCTATTCAGTCTCTCCAGTTCTCTGCTGTGAAGTGTTGACTTCCTTGTCAACAGAAAACAGGCCAGTATTTCTCAATGGAAATCTAGCCTAAGATATAATTTATTAAATAAATAAACATAAATTAAGTGCATGAAGTGCATCTATTACCCACTTAAACTCTGAAACCAAACAGGCTGTTTTATGCCACATGGTAAAATACAAGAGGATTTCCCCTTAGAGAATTTTTGCTCTCTGGAAAAATAAAAAAAAATAAAAATAAAAAAAAACTTGTATAGAAACTAAAAACAAGTGTTTAATTAAAGATGTCATTATTTCCATTTCTGATTTGCAGATGGTAAAGTAGCACCCAATACTTCTATACCCACTGATGGCATGAGCTCTGAATTTTATTCTAACAGCATGCTTGGATTTAGAGAAGGACAGAACCAATGTCCAACTCTAAAGCTAGCTCTCTCTCTCTCTCTCTCTCTCTCTCTCTCTCTCTATATATATATATATATATATATATATATATATATATATATATATATATATATATATACATATACTGTCCTTACAGGTCATATTCTTTTTTCTTGGTGATCCTTATTGGATGGATAGTTGTTTTTCTTTCTGTCAGCAACCAAACATCCAGGGTCTCTAGAATTTTTGAAGATGTGTATTTTCCTGTAAAGGCAAGAACAGAACCCTGCCCAAACCCTATATAATTTCCTTACTATCTGTATAGCAGTCACTGTTGTTGATGAGTTGTCATTTTTCTGAAGAGATTTCTCTTTTTCAAAGTGAAGCTTTATTAATCTTGATAGTATCCATAGTTTTTCTTCTCCTGTGGAAACAAGAGCCAAACCTCTTCCCCAAAGTAGCACACATCTTCTGGTTTCCATTGTGAGGTCAATACATCGTTGAAATATACTAGCTGATTTAATTCAGAAGACTTTTCTATTATCCAATGTCTCTTTGTTGTTGTTGTCTCTTTCTCATTAGCTTTAAGAAAATTCAAGGTTAATAAAGCATTGTATAATCTATTTCTGGAGGTATTTTCCCTCCCTTTCTGTTTGTTTAACATATTCTTTATAGTTTGGTTTGATTTTTCTACAATTGCCTGACCTGTAGGATCATGTGGTATACCTGTAATATATTTATATTATAATAAGCAAAAAATATTTCATTTTCTTAGAGACATATGTTGGACCATTATCTGCCATTATTTGTTGATGGAGGTGGGTCTTGTATCTTATCTGTTGCTTTCATTAGTTAACTAATAAAGAAACTGCCTTGGCCCTCATAAGACAGAAAATTAGGTAGGCGGAGTAGACAGAACAGAATGCTGGGAGAAAGAAGCTGAGTCAGGGAGTCGCCATGGTTCTCCCACTCCAGACAGATGCAGGTTAAGATCTTTCCTGGTAAGCACACCTTGTGGTACTACATAGATTATTAGAAATGGGTTAAGAGGCTGAAACTAATGGGCCAGGCAGTGTTTAAAAGTATACAGTTTCCGTGTAATTATTTCGGGTATAAAGCTAGCAGTGTGAGCGGCCAGGTGGCGGGGATGCAGCCCCGCCACTCTTAACACAACAGAGTGGCATCCAACGTGGGGCGCCAAAATGTTGCAGCGTAGATTAATGCAGACAAATTGTAAGAAATAAATACACAGCTTTAATGGAAAAATCAGACTCACAAAACCAAGGTTCCAGCGGAGGACAGGAAGTAGGAAGGGGCACGTGGGCTCCTGTGCGCCTGATTTATAAGTAAACCTTTGCCTGAGGCAAGCCTGCCCCCTAAAGAGGGGTGGCTTAACCCTACAATTTGTGCAGGAATACCCACAATGGCCATAACTTCTATTAAATGTGTGATTACTGAATCAGCCTTTTCTGAACTTAAAGCAGTTTCCCACTGAAAACCTGAATAAGTGTCAATGGTATGGTGCACATATTTTAAGTTTTCAAATTATGCAAAGTGGAACATATCCATCTGCCAGATTTCATTTCTCTGAGTACCCTTTGGGTTAGTGCCTGCAGGCAGTGGTGGTTGGTTATAGAAAGAGCAAGTAGGACATCTCTTTAAAATCTCCTTAACTTGTTGCCATGTAATAGAAAACTCTTTCTTTTAACCTTTGCTCTTGACATGATGTTACTTGTGGAATTCTGGGGCCTTCAAAACACTTCCAATCATTAATCAATCAATTTCTGCATTACCTTGTACTAGAGGACCTGGTAGACGCTCATGGGATCAGATGCATATTATGTATATTGGACAAGGCCTATTCCTGATTATATCTTGAACACGAATAAATAATGAAGTCAATTCTGTATCATCTGGTATAAATTCAGTGGTTTCATGCAAACAACCTTCTGCATATTGTGTATCAATAACTATATTAAGAGGTTTTTAAAAATCCCATAGCACCATGAGAACAGCATATAATTCTGCCTTTTGGAAAGAATTATAAGGGCTTTGTTCCACTTTACTTAATTCTTCTGATTTGTAACCTGCGTTCCCTGATGTATTTGCATCAGTATAAAATGTACAAACTCCAGTTATTGGAGCATCATGTATAATTCAGGGAAGAATCCAAGTAATTCTCTTTATAAGGTTAAGTCCATTACTTTTGGGATAATTGCTATTAATTTCTCCAAAAAAATTAGAAAAAGCTCTTTACCATGGTTCTTTGTCTTCCCATAACTTATTTGTTTCATCAGTAGTAGTAAAAGGCACTATAATCTCTGCTGGGTCTATACCTGCTAATTGAGGAAGTCTCAATTTATCTTTTATAATTAATTCAAAGAATTTTTCCTTATAAGTTTTTGATTTTTTACTTGTTTTATGTGGTACAAAATTCCATTCTTATATAATATCACCTCTATGCATTAAAATTCCTATAGGAGAAATTCTGAAGGGCAATGAATATAACTAAAATACAATGAAGATTCAGATTCAAATGTGACTCCTATAATTTCTCCTCAACAATTGTCAACTCCTTTTCTGCTTCAGGTGTTAATTCTCTGGGACTATTCACCTCTTTATCACCATCTAAGGTTTTGTTTAAATGAATTATTAGGTCAGGTGTTGTCCAAACATCCGGTTGTAGACTGGAAATGTCTCCTAACAATCTTTGAAAGTCATTAAGAGTCGGCAACTGGTCTCTCCAAATTTTTGCCTTTTGTGTTCTAATTTTCTGTAAACCTATTCTATAACCTAGGTAATTGACAGAATCACCCCTATGTATTTTTTTTCAGGAGCAATTTGTATTCCTCATTTTGGGAAAACTTTCTTTACTTTTTCAAACTTTCTAAAGTATCTGTTTGAATCAGATAGCAAAATCTCATCTATGTAATAGTAAATTATAGATTTAGGAAATTTTTTATGTATTATTTCCAATTGCTGACTTACAAAATATTGTCATGGGGTGGGGATATTGAGCATGCCCTGTGGAAGGATTGTCCATTGGCATCTCCTAGTAGGCTGAGAGTTATTATAAGTATGCCCTGTAAAGGCAAATTTTTCTCTGTCTTTTTCTTGTAAAGGTATAGTGAAGAAACAATTTTTTAAATCAATAACTATATGTGGCCATCTCTTTGGTAACAGAGAAGGCAGAGGAATTCCAGATTGTAGATGGCCCATAGGTTGAATTACCTTGTTGACAGCTCTTCAAAATCTCACCATTCTCCATTTACCAGATTTCTTTTTAACTACAAATATAGTGGAATTCAAAGGGCTGGTTGATTCTTCAATATGACACACATTTAGTTGCTCCAGTACCAGCTGTTCTAAAACCTGCAGTTTGTCTTTTGTTAATGACCACTGTTTAACCTAAATTAGTTTCTCTGTTAAGCATTTTAAAGGTAGGGCAGTTGGTACCTCTAAAGGTTTGCTAGTTGTTTTGTGTTCTTATACAGCATGAATGGCTGGTGACCTTTGTGTATAGTACCTTATAATATCCTTCTCAGTATTATGAATTTCTGGGACCACAGGAATGTTAATCTGGTTATTTCATTGCTGCAGTAGGTAACGGCTCCATAAATTCACTGCAATAGTAACCATGTATGGCCTCAGGTTTCCTCTCTGTCCTTCTGGCCCTATACAATCAACTCATATCGTGCTTTATTTCATTTGAGATAGGGTTCAAATTCTTAGTAATTGAACATCTGTCTCTTAAAGAGAACAATTTGAATGCCAAGATACTAGGGTAATGATACTCACATCTGCACCCATGTCTATCAAACCTACAATTACAATGCCGTTTATATTATGAACTCTTAGATTTGGACTTTGATCATTCATAGATGTCTGTCAGAATATACGTTTCCTATTTCCTTTTGGAATTTTTTTTATTTATCCTCCATGTTTATTCCATCACCTAGTACAGGATTTTTTTGTTCAGAAGGCTTTAGAGTTTTCAATTTTCCTGGTAAGACATGTCCTTCACAGTGACTGGGAGTGACTGGACCACTTTTGACTTGGAGGCCTGCAAGAGGACCCCCAAGGAGTTTCCCAATGGTATTGGTTTGCCTTGTCTCTCTTTTGTTGGTCTGCATTCATTGTTCCAATGTAGGTCTTTGCTACACCTTCTACATATACCCAAAGGCTGAATCCTCTTATTCTTGCCATTCTTAGAGGAGATATTATTCCTAGGAATTCCATGTCTACAATCTCTTCTCACATATCTTATTTTACCACAATTAAAACTTTTGGCATTTTGATGTCTCCCCATTCCTTTGGAACTTGCTTCTCCTATCCAAGATTCAGGATTATAGTCAAATGTCTCAATGTTCATTGTATGCAGGATACATTCATCCATTGGTACTGGTATAACCTCTAATGACTTAATTATCCTTTTTTTGTATTTTAAGTTGGCATTTTCAAAAGCCAGAGATTCAATATATACTCATCTAGCATCTGAGTCTGTTACTCCTATATGTGCAGCCTTAGTTAGTCTTTGTAAAAAGTCACTAAAGGGTACTCTCTTGCCCTGTTTAACCCTGGCATATGATTCTATTAGTTTTCTTAGTTCTCGAATCCTGTCCCAAGCATTTAAGGCTGCTTTGTGACATAGGAACAAAATATATTTATTGTCAAGGGCTTGAGCCTGTGGGTCAGCATAAGTGCCTTCACCAAGAATTTGGTCTTGGGAAGTCTTAAATCCTTTTGCTTTTCTATGTTGTTCTAAAATTTTATCATTTTATCTGAAATAGCATTTAAATATCAGTTGAGGCTCATCATCCAGGACTGCTGAAACTAATTGAAGCCAGTCATGTAGCCTTGCTTTAATACTAGAAGCCATGTCTTTATCATCTCCCTAACAAGTGCAGAATGCAAGCCATAAGTTATAATAGCTTGCTTAATTTCTTTTAAATCATTTGTTCTTATACGTATCCATCTACCTTCTTTGGATCCTTTTATGCCTTTAAAACTTGATGCTTTGTCAGAGTAGATTACAGGGTAGGAAGCCAAAACCCTGGGTAAGTCCTCTCTGACAGCTACTGGCAATGTTGAATGCTGTCCTTGTACCTTTTTTCCCAGCTCATGAGCTCCAATAATTTCCTCAATTGTTTCAAATCATTTTACTACTGTCTTTTGTAAAGCCAGAATCTCCTGGACTGTATATATTTATAGTGATTTCATTGAGGTACCTAGCCTCTGGTCCTCATTCTGAACATGTGATTCCAAGGTCTGAAGTTTTTTGTTTAAAGATAACACCTCATCCTTGGACATTATTTAGATAGTGTGCAGATTGCCATCCTGGAAAGACACTCTATCTGCTAACTTATCATTAACTTTTAGACAAATTTTGATTTTCAAATTCAACAGTATGAATACTTTCAGGTAATTTCCCAGGACTCTTAGAAATGGATCCAATTTTGTCTGTCAAATTAATGTTACCCTTTTCAATAGCATTAATTTTTTTCAGGTAACTTTTCATTTTCAATGGTATTAATCCTGTCAGCTAGACATTCATTATTAGTCTGTAAAGAATGGATCACTTCTCATTCTTGGCTCTGTTATCAAACCATTTTCTTAAGGATGTAATATGAAGGATAAAACTGAGTTCCAATATGCATTAAATGGATATATCACCATAACCATATAAGCCTTGCAGAGTACAATCCATAATATTAGCAAAAAGTTTCAATGGTAGTGCTGTCTGCCATTATATAACTTTCAAGTTTATTGATTTATTAATTACCTGTTATAAAGTCCTGTAAATTGTTTTAGATGTAATAATCTTTATTGTGTCATGGTTGCAGAGTTGCACCTAGAGTCACAACCTAATTGCCAGAAACAGTCCTGAGTGGCTTTTGTTTCCCCGCCTTGTTGCTGGTTAAATACTGTGAAATATGCTTTGCTTCACAAATTAAAGCAATTAAATTTATTCCATACATGGAGCAAGAAGCTCAGAACTCTGGAGCTGGGAGTACAAACCAGAAATTGCACAAGTCACAATGTAGCAGGGAATATGGCAGGGAACGCAGCAGTGGGGGTGGGGGTGCACACCCTTGGGAATTTTCCAAGTCATTGCATGCAGTTAGCTCCACTGTGGAGGGTGTTTTACAAAATACATTTTAGTAGGTAAAAGCAAGTCATGTGGATGGGGTTGTGAGACTTTCTGGGCTATGGACCATTTAGGACTTTATGCCAATCCACCAGGTAGGTATGGACTTTGGATCCATGTGGGGTGCCAGATGAACAAGGATGATTAAACAAAGTCTCACACTACCTCAGAATTGAGTATAATAAATGGTTATTTATTTATAGGTAGACTAGCAGATCATAATCCTCTGCTGTAATGGGGAACAGCAACTGAATTCCACATGTGGAAAAAAGGACAGACCTGTGCTTTACATTAGTATATATAGTATGAGGCCATGCCCAAGTGGGTGGCTAAGTTAAAGGCTACTTGCAGTACAAATTCCTGCAGCAGTCAATGACCCGGATAAAGGACCACGCCTCAGGAAGATGGCAGCTCCCATTAGGAGGGCACATTCACCGTAAGCTGCGCTAAAGTGATAGGCCAAACAATTATGCCTTTAACACTATAACATGCTTTTTCTTTCTAAAATTCTCATCCCTACCGCCATCATGTACAGGGTACCAGACATGCTGCTTCATAATTCTTACTTTCCTTAATTACTCAGAAAATAACAAATTTTGTATGTTTAACATAACTCGTTGAACTTCCTTACTCTTTCTTAAAGTCTCTCTTCCTGACAAATGGCTGCCTGCCACCATGTGACTCTTCTCCAGACTTACTGAAGTACCAAGTGGCCTGCCATTTTTCCTCCTTGTCTGGACAACTGCTGTTATAGTAGCTTATCTACTCCAGAGTTTTTCTTTAAACTCAAAATTGTCCTTGAGTTTCCATTTGTGTTTGTTCTTAATTTTTTTCTATTAACAAGGCAAAGAACCCCATTAGGGGACCCCAATTCTCCCAGTGTCATCTGGTAACCACAAAGCGAGACTCCAAAGTATCCTGTAATACCACCAAAAGACACAGAACTTCTAATACATAGTTACAGCATGAATCTATAACAAATAGTAAAAACTCATGTAGAAATCACACTTACCTAAAAGAAAGGATCAAAACAAACAAAAAGTTATTCCTAGTGGTTCAAATTTAAAAATCACAGACTCAGAAGCCTGAGTCAGGAGACTCAAATTCAAGACTTACCTAAGCTATTGACTGAACTCACAGCAAACTATATATGAGTGAGACCCTGTCTCAAAATAAAAAAGTAAAAATGGCTTTTATACCTCAGTGGTAGAACACTTGGCCAATATACACCAACATTTATTTCCCAGTTTCAATCCTTGTCATAAAAACCTTAAAAACTAGCACAATAAGAAAGGAAGAAGAAATCTTATATAGTTAATATTTTTGAGATAGTAGAAAATGTTTACTACACAAAACTGAATTTCTTGTAACACATTAGTTTTTCTCTCTTTACTACTACCCTTCTCCCTGTATTCCCGGTAAAGATTAGCATTTGTAGATATAGACTAAATAAATAAGATTGCCCTCATCAATTTTGGTAGGCACCACCTAATGCCAAGGTCCCAAAATAGAAGAGAGAAAAGGTGAAATGGCAATTCCTGATTAAAGTTATCTGGCACCTATGTGTTTGCTTTGCTATTTGACTGTTTTGTACCTGTAGAAACCAGTAGTTTTGTTTACAGCCTGGTTAGTATTCTATTTACAGTGTGAAGCAAAATCCCTGGTTTTAAATAAAGTGTAAATTAAAGAGGATGGAGATGATCTGAAGAAGCTAACAGTGAGAGATGAAGTATCTTTCAGTAAAAGAAAATGAGCTGTGTGTCTGCTTCTCTGCCCCCATCTTCCTAAAGTGAGTCTGTAGCATAAAATCAAATGTGATTTTTCCTGATTACCTCAGAACTAATTAGAGAGTACCTGCCCAGCCAAGACCTGAATCTAATTAAAAATATCTGTTAAGATGCTATTTGCATATCTTCTAGTCATATTATGTCATGACAACATTTGAGCTGATGAAAACTGACATTAGGTATGAAATTAAAATGCATTACTTGGAAACTAGGAGTCATCAAAACTCACAGCTGCAGAGTTCAGAGCCTGTTTTAATTGATGAGATACAGTTGTTTTGCTTCAAAAAGAAAATCAGAGCACGAAGCACAAGAAAGTAAACATGAAAAACATGAAAAGCCAGAGTATCATAGCAAGATGCATAGCTACAGACTGTGATTGATGCAAGTTCCTGAATGTTAAGCAAGATAACCACATGTATTTTGTTAGCAAAACACTAAACTAACCTATAATGTATGTTATTATTTCCATTTTATAGCTGGCACAAAGCAAGTACATGATTTGCCAAAGGCTATACAAATAATATTACTTCGATGGAATTTGAAACTAAATATTTCAATTTGTATTTGGTGTTTCTTTTTCAGGAGAGTATTGTGTATTTTTTTTTCCTTTTCCACTATGGGAAGTTCTTTTGCTCACAATACATAGCAAACATCTCTTAGTTCTTAGTTTAAATAAAATTTTACATCAAACAAAAACTGTGAAAAAATTATTTTCATTTAGAATTTTCTTAATGGAAAGGCATAGACCTAAACTCAAAAAAGAAATCATTTAGTTCAGTATTAATTAAGAGAAATATCTAGTTATTATATGAGTTGTTTTTGATATAGCAAATAGATTAAAAACACAAATTAAGCTTTGGGGGAAAGATCAGATGAAGTTATAAAACAAGAGCTGCTGGAAAGAAGTGTATTTCCAGCACTTTTCTTATTTTTTGTATTCTTAGGAGAGAAAACACAAGTGAGAGCAAACAACAATCATACCCACAAAATCATTCCACTAACCTCTATGTCTGAATCTCTGCTCCTGTGAATATGCCATGTGATATGACAAAGAAAAAGTAAGGTTACAGAGAGTATTAGGTTTATAATTATTGTCTGTTTTTCAATCATGACAAGGCTGTGTAGTATTTATGTTTACTAAAGGTATGAAGTTTGTGAAGGACCACAGTATACTGTAGTTGAATTTTTTTTAAATCTTTGACTATTTACTCTTTTGGGGGCCTGCCACCCAGCTTCCAAATAAATACACAGAGGCTTATTCCTTATTATGAATGCCTGGCCTTAGCTTGGCTTATTTCTAGGTAACTTTTCTTAACTTAAATTATCCTTTCTACCTTTTGCCTCTGGGCTTTTACCTTCATATATATATATATATATATATATTCTTTCATTCTTATCCCATGTGTAGTGAGGAGGTGAGCAGGCCTGCTTTTCATCCCACCCGGCTCCTGCACGGCTAGCTTTATACCCTAAATAACAACACACAAATTGTATTAATTTAAACACTGCTTGGCCCATTAGTTCCAGCCTCTTAATGACTAATTCTCACATCTTGATTAACCCATCTCTAATAATCTGTGTGGCACCATAAGGTGGTGGCTTACCGGGAAAAATTCAACATGTCTGACCTGGCTGCTGGCTCCATCGTGTCTGACCTCACTTCCCTTCTTCCCAGCATTCTATTCTGTCCACCCCACCTATCTAAATCCTACCCTATCAAAAATCCAAGGCAGTTTCTTTATTAACCAATAATAGTAACACATAGAAAGAACATCATTTCCTCCATCACCCACGTCTAAATGTGTAGCTGGGCAGTTGGCCCTTTCTTTTCTTGCTGCTTCTTCTCTAGCACCTCTCTCTTCTCCTCCCAGATTCCTTCTATTTATTCACGCTGTCTGCCAGCCCTGTCTTTCCTTTCTCCTGCCTTGCTATTGACTGTTCAGCTCTTTATTAGACAAATTAGGTGTTTTAGACAGGCACAGTATTACAACTTCACAGAATTCAACAAATGCAAAATAAAAGAACACATCTTTGCATCATTAAACACGTGTTACACAACATAAAGAAAAATAACACATCTTTACCTAGTAATCTATAACAGTATATCTCTTGTCAATCAATAATGAAACTACTATGGGCAATGATTTGTTTTAGAAGCTGCAGATGAGGTAATTATACAATGGAAAAATTCTGGGAGATGTATGTCATCAAATAATTTTTTTCACAATTAAAATTTTTTTGAAGTTCTTCATAAACACTCATATAGAAATAGCTTTTAAAAGAATGTTTATTATAGTATGTATACTAACAATGTGAATAATTATGTTTTTCTTTAAAAAACAATTCATTTGATTTCATAGTGAATATAACTACAAAAATCAAAGGTAATTGAATATTTTAGTTTCTTATTATTTTAGTGAATTTAGTGGCTATCTCCTGAGTAGAGTGGGCGTAGGTGGGAATGGGAACATGAGCGATTGGGTTGAGGGATTGATGGACAGGGAGAGCAATGAAAGAAATGTCTTGATGTGAGGTATTTTGGGGTCAGGTACAAACCTGGTGCAAGAGAAACTCCCATGAATCTACAAGGATTACCCCAGTTAAGACCCTTAGCTGTAGTGAACAGGTAGCATGAACTGGCCATCTCCTTTTTTATTTTATTCTGTTTATTTATTAAAAATTTTCACCTCTTTCCATCCTCCCATTTCCCTCCCACTCTCCCCAATCCCCCCTTCCTCTCCTTCTCTAGTCCTAAGAAAAGTCAGGGTGCCCTGCCCTGTGGGAAGTCCAAGGCCCTCTCCCCTTCATCCAGGTCTAGGAAGGTGTGCATCCAAACAGACTAGGCTTCCAAAAAGCCAGTACATGCAGTAGAATCAAAACCCTGTGTCATTATCATTGGCTTCTTAGTCAGCCCTCATTGTCAGCCACATTCAGTGAGACCGGTTTGATCACATGCCCATTCAGTCCCAGTCCAGCTGGCCTTGGTGAGCTCCCATTAAACAGACTGGTAACTACCTCAGTTGTCATTGAAGAGCCTTCATCCAGTAACTGATGATTGATCCACAGCCAAGGCTTGGGCCAAGCCTGAAGAATCCTATTAAGAGAGGAAGGAAGGATTTATGAGCCAGTGGCATCAGCGGCATCACAAGAAATCCTACAGAAGCAACTGGACTTCTCATGGGTGCTCACAGACTCTGGACCAACATTTAGGAAGTCTGTATGGGACAGGCCTCAGCCCTCTGCAAATGTTTAATGATTGTGTGGCTTGGTTTCCTTGTGGGACTCATGGCAGTGGGAGGAAGACCAGTCCCTAATGCTTTGACTGACTTTTGGGGATCTATTCCCAATTCTGCGTTATCTTGCCCATTCTTAAGAAAAAGGGAACAATTATGTCCTACCTCAACTTGATAGGCCATGCTTCCTTGGTACCCATATGAGGCCTGCCTCTTTCTGAACAGAAACAGAGTAGGATTGGATTGAGGGAGGAACAGACAAGAGGTTGGGGAGTGGAATGGGAGGAGAAGGGAGGAGAATTACTGGTGGGGTGTGAAGTAAATGAAAAAATATTAAAAACATGGGGCTGGAGAGATAGATGGCCCAATAGTAAAAAAAAAAAAAAAAAAAAAAAGTGCTTACTGCTGTTGCAAAAGACTGGGGTTTACTTCCCAGCATCCACATAGTAGTTCACAAGCACTCATAACTATATTTCCAAGGATTCCAACTCTTCTTACCTGTGTATGTATGTGGATATATATATATATATGTGTATATATATATATGTGAATTATATATATGGATATAAATGTATGCAGACAAAATCACACACATAAAATTAATAATTCTTTAAAAAAATAACAAAAGTCTGTTTTGTTCTTTGCTGAAGAGCAGAATTTTGAAACAAATCTAATAGGGCTGAACTCAAGATAATCACAGTATTGCATTTCTTGTAGAAGCTGTGAAGAAGAATCTGATGCCTTCTCTTTTTCAGTTTCTAAAGGAAAGCCTATGTTTCTTGGCTAATGAAACTTCCTTCTTTCTTTGGTCAGTATTCCAAATAAATATATCCTTCTCATGCTGCTATCTCTGTTTCTCTTCCCTCTACCTGCTTCTAACAATTACAAAGAATATTGTCAGTTCACAGATCCCACACTGATAATCCAAGATGTCTAAGACCACCTGATTATAAAATTAATTCTATCTGTGATCTTACGTTTTCCTTGTAATATCATGCGGCATATTCACAGGGACAGAAATTTAGACATAGATATTATGGAGTGGTTTTTATCGATATGATTGTTGTTTGCTCTCACTTGTGTTTCCTCTCCTTGGAATAAAAATTAATCTGCATAATGCTGTTATGAACATAGTTAAGCAAATGCCTTTGTAGTATGAGTGTGCATCCTTTGGGTATATGATGGGCCTTGAGATAGATTGAGTTCCAATTTTCTGAGAAACTGCCATACTGATTTCCAAAGTGGTTGTACAAGTTTACACTCCCACCAGCAATGGAACAGTGTTACACCCTTACTCTACATCCTCTCCAGCATAAGCTTTTATTAGAGTTTGTGATCTTAGCCATTCTGACAGCTGTTTTGATTTGCATTTTCCTGATAACTAAGGATGTTGAGCAGTTCCTTAAGTACCTTTTATCCATTTGAGATTCTTCTGTTGAGAATCATCTGTTTAGATTTGTACCCCATTTTTTGGTTGGATTATTTGATATTTTGATATCTAGTTTCTTGAGTTCTTTATATAATTTGCAGATCATCCCTCTGTCAGATGTGGGATTGGTGAAGATATTTTCCCAGTCTGTAAGTTGCCCTTTTGTTTTGTTGACAGTGTCTTTTGCCTTACAGAAGCTTCTCAGTTTCAGGAGGTCCCATTTATTAAATGTAGATTTCAGTGTCTGTGCTACTGGTGTTATATTCAAGATGTAGTCTCCTGTGCCTTTGTGTGTGAGGCTACTTCCCATTTTCTCATCTATGAGATTCAGTGTGGTTAGATTTATGTTGACGTCTTTGATCCATTTGCACTTGAGTTTTGTGCATGGGGATATGACATCCTGTTATGCCAGCATCAGTTATTGAATATGCTTTCTTTCTCCCATTGTATAGTTTTAGCTTCTTTGTCAAAAATCAGGTATTCATAGGTGTGTAGATTGATATCAGGATCTTCAATTTGATTCCATTGGTCCACCTCTCCGTTTTTGTACCAATACCTATCTTGAAAGAAGGAGTCATAGGGTTAGCAAGAAACCAGGCACTAGGGAAATTCCCAGGAATTCACAAGGATGACCTCCACTAAGAGTGTAAGCAATAGTGGAGAGGGTACCTTAATTACTCTTTCCCTGTAATTAGATTGATGAGTACCTTAATTATCATCATAGAACCTTCATCCAGTAACTGATGGAAGCAAATGCAGAGATCCACACCTAAGCAGTGGGCTGAACTCCTGGAGTCTAGTCATAGAGAGGGAGGAGCAATATTATGAGAAAAGAACTAAGACCAGGATGGGGAAATCCACAGAAGAGCTGAACCAAGCAAGTGGGAGTGCATTGACTCTGGACTGAGGGACTGAGAGCTGGGAAACCAGCATAAGACTGAACTGGACCCTGTGAATGTGGGTGACAGTTGTGTGGCTCTGGCAGTTTGTGGGACCACTGGCAGTGGAACCAGTATTTATCCCTAGTGTATGAACTGGCTCTTTAGAGCCCATTCCCTATGGAGAGATACCATGTTCAGCCTAAATACTGGGGGAGGGGCTTGGTCCTGCCTCAAGTGTGTGTGACAGACTTTGTTGAGTCCCCATGGGAAGCCTATCACTCTCTGAGGAGTGGATGGAGGTTGGAGTAGGGAGAAGGTGGGGAGAAGGGGAGGATGGAAGGGAGAGGAAAGTTGAAATGATATGTCAAATAAGATTGTTTTAAAACTAAAAAGAGAAACAAAAAATGTATCTGAAAATCTACCAAGTTTTTCTTAGAAATGAATGTCTGGAGAAAAAGAATAGAACTCAAATCTTTCATATGTTGAAGGATCAAAAAGATAAAATAACTTTCACATCATATGGAGTATTCAGGAGGTAAACTTCATCTTTCTGGGCAGATGTTCCTGGCTACTTGTACTTTATGGGACTCTAAAGCACTGATTTATGCTGGAGATAAGTGTAGTTATTCATGACTGTTAAGAGTCAATTGATTCCAACAAGTGACATTAAGGTCTGGGCATAATTGCCTTAGAAATGGATCTAATGGTCCCACAGCACTGAATAACCACGTTGATTATAAGCAAAGATGTTTGGGTGGCCATGAGAATGGAAAGCCAGTAAATATTTACTAGCCTCCTGACAATCAACAAGTAAATTGTTTTACTTGTGTATTTGAGATGTATGTAACTCTTGAGGGAAAGGTGAAAAAAAATTTAACACATGGTCCTACTGTATACCGTATTGGCCTCAAACTCACTAAATAACCCATAATGGCCTCTAACTTATGAAATTTTTTCTTCCATAGATTCCTGCATGTTGGGGTTTCATTTGTGAGATGCTGTATCCTATACCCAATTGAAGGTACACTCTATAATGAAACAAATGTATCTAAGCACAGTACTGTAGTAAATTGATATTGAATAAATCAAAATAGAATTGCTTCAAGGGAGAAAATGTGTAACTTTAACTGCTGTTTAAATCACCTAACACCCAATAGTTTGCATCCAGGCCTTCAAGATTATCTGTGATCTATGTGATTTTATTCAGATTAGGCATCTGCTACCCCCACAAATCCTCTAGAAACTAAAGACTGCTACAACAGCCATTCCAGCAGCAATCACAGAAGAACTTTATCTTTCCAGAAACTATGGCAGTTTGGAAAGAGGCATTCTTGAACTAGCATAGTTTGAATCATCCTTGCACTATGAAATCCATTAGAGCTGAATTATATAGGATCTCAGCCACTTGACAACTGATATCTGTGTGAAAAAAAAAATGGCCAGTGTCAAAAGAAGAATGACAGGGACCATTTATATAACATGCACCAGGGAAGTAATTGTAGTTTATATGTGTTTGCAGGAATATTTCTTCTGGCAAAGAGCAAGTGACATCAAATTGGGGTAAAATCCTAAATATACAACAATAAATAAAAGTAAATGGAAAATGATAGCGCTGGCACTAAATTGTACCCAAAAGAAACTGCCAGTCTTTTCAAAGAAAGCTGTTTAGTCTGGCAGTTCTTTACAAATGTAATTTTCTTCTTGCTTTGTTTGATGCCTTAGTCTAAAAGTCTCTGGAAAATAAACTAGCAGGACTGTTTCTTAAAGGAACATCTATCTATCTATCTATATATCTATCTATATAATATCTATCTTATATAACACAATAAAGTATATGTTTCTTCCTCTCATCTAAGTGATATGTAATTTGGATTATTTTTCTATTTATTACAACTATGTGGTAGCTGTTATAATTGAGTTCAGTTGTGTGAGGTTTATACTACAAAATTAATTGTATCTAGTAACCATATCTGTAATTGGAAGAGTTAAAAAGAAATTATATCAAAATTAATAATCTGATATCTTTCTATATGTCTATAACAATGAACATTAGTTAAAACATAATCAACCACATTAGTTTCTCTGTTTACCTGTTTATTAAAATATTGAGTACATATTAATATTCTCTAAGACACATCAGTTGTTTTGAACTATTTGCCATTTCTAGTTATTTTCAGGAGAAAAAAATTGAAGTTCATGATAAATTAATAGACATAGAAACAACAATTTTCTTATGCTTTGTTGAGAATTTCAGATTAATATTTTGTCAAATATTATTTCAAATTTTAACATATATTATATTCTTGGTGATCTATATGTTCTGATATCTGGACTAATTCAGTTAGTACTGAGCTTAAACATATTAACTGAAAATGCTCTGAGAGTCTTTTCAAAATGTAACCCGATTATACTTTCATTCACTTTAAATCATTCATAAGTATTCTAAAAATCTATGATGCATGTGATCTTGAAATTATATCATATTGAAACTAAATTTTAAATGTGTTAAGCCAGCATTCTGTTTTTTGGAGCTGTCAAAACTTATGAAAGGGCCAAAATTTTATTCTATTTGCAAGATAACAATTTAGCCGGCCACATATTAAGAAATGCTGACAGAAGATATTAGGTTCCTGTTTGCTGGTATATTATTCAGAGAAATAGCAGTAGAGAGGGTCCAAATATTTAAAAGTTCCTTGAACATCATGTTTCATGAAGCAATGGGAAGAGGACCAGGTGCCAAATACACTATCACAGTATTGTGTTACAAAGGAGAAATGGTAAGCTTAGAGAAGCTTTCTTTTGTCATGCTTTTGTTAGGCATAAATTTTAGATGATCACCAGTCTTCTCTGCTTTTAATGTATATGCACCTTTTTAAAATCATCAGAACTATGAGTATTTATTATGATCCAATAAATACATCATATTGTATGATAAATTGACTTTAAGAAAAATATATAATTGGCATTTGCTTGATCTAATTACAGAAACCTATAAACTTAGACCTCTAAGAGACAGAAAGGTCAAACATATTTGAATGAAAATTATTCAACAGGGTGTCCATTTTCTATTGCTAGCTTTGTGTACAGAGACTGCCACATGATAAATAATATAAATGATTTGTAGGGATCAAGCACCACCTCAAAATTTTCAGGTTTTGACATAACAGGCATCACATTAAGAAGTAAATTTTCTCTGCAGTTTTAAGATAAACACTCTATTCATTGGGTGCCTAAGTTCAGCATTTGTTATGCCCCACATATGAAACTACCTATACAACACAAGACTTCTAACTTAGAGCACTGAGTTAATAAAGAAATATTGTTTCAAGTTTGTAAATGTATAATAAAAAAAAAGAAATCTAGTAATGTGACTAAACAGACCGAGACTTTTTAACATTCAGGAAACATCATTCTCTCTATCTTCTCAGACGGCATGTGTTGTAGGACATTTGTACACTGTATGAAAATGTATGGCAGTGATTGGTGTGATAAAATGTTGAATGGACAATAACTAGGCAGGAGGTATAGGCAGGACTTCTAGGCAGAGAGAAAATCTGGGAACAAGGTGAAGTCTCCAGCCAGATCTAGAGGAAGCAGCATCAATAGTATTGAAAGTTGAGATAATGAGCCATGCAACAGAATGTAGACTAAATAAATGCATTAATTTAAGATACAAGAGCTAGTGGGACAAGCCTAAGCTAAGGGTAAGATTTCATAATTAATAGTAAGCCTCCATTTCATTATTTCGGGGCTGGCTGGTAGGACAGAGAACTCCTCATTACAATATGTTTTGATTAAAAACTGTGAAAAGATAAGCCGAAACTAAGGTAGTCAGGATCACTTTGCTTACAAGATACAGAGATTCACAAGAAATTCCTTCCCAGTAGAAACACCCACAATATTTATTACTCCAGGTGTGACTAATGTTGTCTGATGTGCTTGGAATACTTCAAATTATCATCTAGAGATCCAGATCTGTCCAAATTGCTGAAAACAGCTTTTCAGTTTTATAAATAGATAACTATAACTATATATATTCATGTCCACCACTGGACACCTCAGCTGAAGTTACTTCTCAACTACTGTGAAACAACAACAACTACTACAAGAAACATGGAAAATTATACATCTCCTTCACTTTTCTAGTAAAAGTGAATCCTCAATTTTTGTGCTCTGGGTTAGAATGATGGTGTTAGAATGATGCATTGTCCCATACATATTTATGAAGTATTCTCCATAAAAAATTACATGGGAGTCTTTGAACTCAGTAAGAGGAGGGATACGATCTTATTGGGGGATCTTAAAAGCTTTTACCTTTAAGACTCCCTTTCAGGAATTTCAGGAATCAATTAAGGACACCACAAATAGCTAAAGAGGGGTTAGAAATGTGAGGGTTAAAATATGAGGGATAAGAAATCAAACTTACAATGGAAATTGTCTGTCCATGTTTCTTTATTCTTCTCTCTTCTCTTCTTTCTCATTTCAATCAATTCTCCCTTGTTCTCTTTTGTTATTTCTTCTACATTGCTCTACATTCTCCCTTGTTCTACCCATTACAAATGTATCCAGACATATATATTCTTTTTTTTTTTCGAGACAGGAATTCTCTGTAGCTTTGGTGCCTGTCCCTGAACTAGCTGTTTTAGACCAGGCTGGCCTCGAACTCCCAGAGATCCGCCTGCCTCTGCCTCCTGAGTGCTGGGATTAAAGGCGTGCGCCACCACCGCCCGGCTGACATATATATTCTTAAAACAAGTAACTCCCCAGTCCCAGCAGGTTGCAGGGCCAAAATTCTTGTGCCCCATGGAAAATCATAAAAGAGTTTTACACACACACACACTCGCATGCACATACACACAGAGACACAGAGAGAGACAGAGAGAGAGAAAGAGATTAATGGGAGTGGCTAGTACATGTCCAGTGAAATCCTTCATGGAGAAAGTTTGTTAAGAAAGGAATGAAATCATCAGAGAATTATAAACGGAGAGGTTAGTGTGCTGTACTACATTTTCAGACGTAAAAAAAGCTGAAGGGTTTATTTTCAATAATGTTATGAATAGGGCACGGATTGTATTTTAAATCAATGTGCCGCTTCTTTTCTCCCAGTGTGCATAAAATCAGGTAACCAAGCAACCTACATAAATAGTCAAATAGAAGCTGATGGCTCTTGGTCAGATAGCACATACACCAAATGCTGCAGTTTCTATGGGCCTAAGTTTGCAGTTAGACTTATTGCTCTAAGTGAAGAATAGAGCCAGGTCTCTAAATTATCAGCTCCAGGCTAGGCTGCTTTCAGCCATTCTGATTATGGTGTTTTGGGGTAAAAGCAGAGCAACAGCTTGTCCTTGGAGATATGTGAATATCGTAAATGGGATGCTTTTGTCTAAATACTGACCAAATGCTTGTTGATAAAGATAACTGAGGGAAGAAGACCTTTTGTGCTTACCTAGAAGAGAGGAACAAGGCCTGGCCAGTTGGAAACTGTTTTCATGAAACAGTTTGAAACTGTGGGAATTAATCCCAAATATGTAACAGAAAGGGAGTTAGCTACAGCAAAAAGTCTACAGCAAAGGACAGTCACTTTATTCCCAAAGCAATAATTCCAAAAAGCTTTGCCCTTGTGTGTAGCCTTACCAGATCCGTAGGTTCTGGTAAGTCACTCATGAAAAGATGGTTGAGCAATTATTATATAATGTTTGTAGCAGGGGCCTATATAAAACAAAGGCAGAGGAAGGTAAAATTTTTGTCCTCTTTCCTCAGACTCAGGTTTCTACTATTCTTTTGTGTTAGAATTCTAAGTATTATGGTCTTTGAGTTCTAGGACTGAAACTATTACTTTATTTCCCAGACCTCAAAACTTAATATTCAAACTATTATACAATATTTCCTTTTGACTCTACACTCTTCTACTTTGAACTGAACCATTCAATTTCTCCGGTTCCCATTTTTCACATTGTCTGTCTTCTCTGTCTCCATAATGAAGTAAATCAACTCTCCTAACGAATTTCTTTTTCTAATTAAATTCTTTTCAGTTATGTAACTCTTAAGAATTATTAACTAATCATAAAACAAGTCTTAGTAAATTCAAGATAATCAAAATAATTCTGTGCATTTTTTCCAGCAATGACAAGAATAAAACCAGAGATGAATAACATCTCTGATAACCAGAGATGTTCCAGTCATGGAACAGAAAACAGTATGTAAATGTACAGAAACAAAAAAAAACCTAATCATTGAGCAGTCATAGTGATAAACATGAGATAAAATACAAATCTTAAAATTTTTATCTTAAGATAAATGAAAACAGAGCAAAACCTACACAGTGCAAAAAGTTGTGGAAGACAGATAAAACCTTTCTGTCTGCCACATATATGTTTTTAATGTACATAGTTATTAATACCAGTATTACACAAGAACAATATTTAGTTGCATTTAATTATTTTTTTAATTAGTCACAGATTTTTTAAATGTTGGCTATTATCATTTTCCTCAAATTCTTGATATAGTTTATATCTATAACTGACTTGAAGGTTTCTGGATTTGCTTAGATATTGATTGATGACAATTCAACACTATTTTTCCCTAGCTTGCAAAAAAAAGTCATTCACTTGAAGATTCTGTTTTACCTCCAGTATAAAAATCTAATTTTCATTCCTATAGGCAAAATATTTCGACGTTATTATAATTGTTTAGTTTACATTTTATTCTTAGTTTAGTCATAATCACTTTAATATTCATCAGGGTTAAAATTATATATTAAATGAGGATGATGTCTATGCAGAATGTAATAACTGATTAAAACAGAAATGTATAAAATTACTTTAGTTACAGAAAGTGTCAGTTGTCAAACAATCAAATAGATGATACGTAATTGATTGTAATTATATGGCAAGATGAAAGCACCAACTAAGAAGATGGCATCTTTATTCAATCATTTTAATGACTAAGACAAACTTCTGCAGGCTTCAAATTGAAGATGCAACTAGGTTGAAAAGAAATAAATCAGTATTAACTTATATGTCCTGTACACATATTAGAAGTCACAGTGAGAAATTGTCAAGACAACATTGTTACTATATAGCATTGCATGAAACATTTTGACAAAATACTTTCAGTGTGGCTAGATTTAATCTTTAAATAATATTGTTTTATTATATATTATGTTAACATTTCTCACATGACTGTACTCAAGTCATGCATGTAAGTTGTAGAGTTCTAACTCAACGTAAGATCTGAATTTTAATAATAAGATTTCCAAAATTAGAATATTTATAAAGTTAACCCATTAAATTGATTTGCGGAAAACCTAAATTACAGGTTAATAGCTCTCATTCAGAAGGACAGTTATTCTCTGGCATTGTAATTTATTAACAGTTTATAACATATTCCAAGTCTTACTGGAAATTTCATTAAAAAGTATCCCTAAGAACATTTTCTCATGCTTTGAACCAATTTTTAAAATTTAACAAAAGATTTTACTTTATGAAGTGAAGATACTTGTTGTCTAGTGCACCATGAATCGTACATGCTCTTTACATATTTGTTATGCTGTTGGCTGCCATGGCAACTCTTTCACAACCACTGTTTTTATAATATGCACAGATACTTTCACATCTATATGTGCTCTTTTTGATCATGTTCTCATTGATCTAGTTTTACATATAATTGCAGACAGAAGTTTTTGTTGTTTGTACACCCAAGTGGCTCACAAATTATACTATTACACACTTCAAGAATTTAGATCTACCACAAATATTTATTACATGTGCCTTGATTAAGTATAGCTTCCTCACAGGAGAAAATATTAATTTGCTTTAAAATACACAAACTAATAAATATTTATCCCAACAGTTGTATTGTTAAAGGGTTAGAAAGCTTGTTGAAAAAGAAAATTTTCTAAAATATTAAGTACTGACTTTACCACTAGGAACCTCTCTGACCTAACATCTCCAATAAGACTCTCACTAAGTCAACAAATTCCTACAGGTGAGACCATAGAAAAGCATGTCTCAGGGCTTCTCTTTTCAAATGATCTTTGCTTAAACAACTTTCACGTTTATGTGAGAATACTTTTGAACACATTATGCTAAGTGAAGACCTGTCACTGATGTCTATACCCATAAGACTTAATGGTCAACCAAGCAGTACTTATTAGTACAGAAGTATTAATAAAATGTATGCTGTATGTAACTGTCTACGTGAGTGAAAGACTATAAGAGAACTCAGCGGAAGGCAAGGGAAAAAAGAGAGGCTCAGTAACATCTGCCTAGGAATTTGCATTTAGTATGATGGTGTCTTCTACCCTAGAACTGTGAAGAATCTAAAACTTCATAATTTGAACCTTTCCTTCTAGCAGATGATTTGGAAGATGCTTTGTTAAGATAGAAACATAGAATGTATCATGCTTAATAATTTCTTAGCATTGGTCATAAAGTAAAAAACACAGAATTATATTAACTTGTATATTATTCCCTTATCATAAACCACAGAAATATGCATGTGACCTGAAGAAGGCATTACTAGAGAAGGATATCCTAATAATTAGATATACCTTCCTCAGAGGAGGAATGTTTCCTAGCACATACTAATATCATGTCAAAATATGTGGTATATAATTATGGCTCTTAGTGTCTTCATAAATTAACATTAAATTAAAATGACTGCTAGCTTTCCTCTAGTATATACATTTAAATTAGAGTAGCACATTGAAAGTTTCCATCCATGTACTGGACAGAAAACTAAGAGGGCAAACTTTCAGTACTAAGGTGAAAATTTAAAACAATTCAATTTAAAAAGCACATAAAAATTTATATTATGTACATGGAAGTAAATTTTAGGATCTTGTTGGAATCAAAAATGAGTGAAACAAGGCTGTATTGTTTTTCCAATAATAAAGACATAGTAAGTACATCAATGGCTATGCAAAACTGGGCAAAAGATAGTCTGTCCATGAGAGGTTTAGAAAGAATTACATGTAATACTTAAATTGTTTTTACACCAAAACACAATGACAACTTCTGTTTTCCTATTAAAATTACCAAGTATCTCTTTTTTCTCTGTTCTTAACAATGTTCAGACCATGCCAGGAAGGACTTGAACAACTGAATACTGAAATTCCAGCTGGTACAAAAAGGGAGTTAATAATTTGTGATACAAGAAATAACATGAGCAAGGCACAGATGAGACCCTGATGTAAAGATAAAAGTAAGAGGTACACTAAAGCTTTGTGGTAGATGTTCTATAGCAGTAATTTCAAAATGATTTGGAGAATAATTCAGACCTTTTAGACCCACCTTGGTCAATATTTCAAAAAGAGGTACCTCATTTCCAGTAATAATGTTTTTACCTGTGAACATGATGTATCTAGTTGGAGTATTGACCCCTTTATAATGTAGCTTCATTAACACTATTTTTACCTATGTAAATGTGTGTATTTTAGAAAGCTTCTGAAGTAGTAGTTTCCACATGGCACTTTCAAAAGGTCTTTAGAATTTATTATCCCTCCCACATTCCCTCCTCTACTCTTATCTCCTATTATCTACTTCAATTTTACCCTATTATCTCTGACCACCAAGTATTATATTCTGTTACCAATACTCTTGGATAGTCTCTAGAATATAATGCTAAGACCCCATTGGGGAAGATACAACACTGATAGTCGCCCGGGAGTCTCAGCTTTAATGACTAGCTTTCATTGTACTCAAATATACCTTCATGGTACTGGAAGATAGTAATAATTACTATCACCCAGCTGTGAACCCTGCAAGCTATAATAACAACTGACCTGATAAGATATACCTACTGGTAAAATAATGTTACTCATGTTAAGAGAAAAACCAACCATTTTCTGATTGGATCTAAAACCTAATCCATGATCTGGATACCACATCTGGCATCAGTAATGAGGTCAAGAACCTGGCTAGATCAGGCATAGCACTCTGGAGTGGACCTACTGCTATTACTCCTGTTTAATGGACATAGTATTAAAACCACCCCTCTGTTCTTATTGTTATACACATAGATCAGTCCATTTCTCTAACCTTATCAGAGAAACTAATACAGTAGACAGAAATTAACACAGAGACCCTCAGCTTGTCAACATGCAGATAGTATGAGATAATGAAGTGTTCAACTCTATATGTGGTGTACATGTAACACCCCTTCTTGCAAGACTGAGGAATCTTCATGGAAGAGAGGGAGGAAAGAATTAAGAGCCAGTGGTATTAGATAACTTCAAGGAAAAAGTGTTTTCCGACAAAACAGGGCAGTTGCATATATAAATTCATAGTAATTGTAACAACATGTACAAACCAGTGTTAGCTTGACAGAAAACATACCCATATGGAGGTTAGAAAACGAACAAAGAGTCCCCTCACTAGCTGAGGTACTATTGTTATTTGAAAGCAGTTGGGAGATGTCCAGTAGATTTACATTAATAGTGTAAGCTCTGGTTAGTTGACAACATTCACTGGGTGATCCAACTCCAAAGAGTAGCTGGCAACCCAAACTGGACTAAATGGGAGTAAAGAAGAAGAAAATCCCCAGAGAACGTAGACAACAATGAGGACACTAAGAAAGACTTACATAGATCTAATCTACAAGGGAAGTAGAAAAAGATACAAACTCCTGAGTAAATTGGGAGCATGGTATCCTTGGGGGAGGGTTGGATGGGGGAGGGGAGAGGCAGGGAGGGGAGCAGAGAAAAATAAGAGCTCAATAAAAATCAATAAAAAAAGAAAACTCAAAGTTGGGTGTACAGAGAGTGAGTGTGTAGAGGGAGGATATGGAAAGAGTTGGGAAATGTTTGAATATGATCAAAATACATTGTATTAAATTCAAAAAGCATTAGTGAAGATATTTTTAAAAGACTTTTTAAATGTCAAGCAAGCATAAGAAGTCTATATTAAGAAATGCAGTGTTAATAAATGTGACAATTAAAGTTTAATGAATGGAATTGTATAATGCTTTAACAATTTGGCAACATAGTTTCACTCAAGACACATGAGTTTTATTAATATTTCATTGAGAAATGTTTTAATATATCCAATGCTTGAGAACTTATTAGTTAAAAAGTCCTGCTGTAGGATACTAGAAATTTTAAGCACTGAGGCACTGAAAGGATGAAGGCTGTGTCTTTGACAGCTCACAGTCCAGCTAGGAAAGCTCGCATTTAAAAGAAAGTATAGAATTCAGTGTAGGCATTTGCCATACAAAGTGATATTATAAACACAGCATATAGATGGAAACATGATCCCATTAAAACCTCAAGTAAAGACAAACTCTATGGATGGGACCTCAAGAACAGAAAAGTAATGATCCTGGAAGGCATTGTACATGCAATTGGTTTGAATAAGAATGCCCTCCAATAGGTTTATAGATTGAGTTCTTGGTCACCAGGGAGTGACACTATTAGGATGTTTGGACTTGTTGGGGTAGGTGTGGCCTTGTTGGAGAGAGTGTGTCACTGGGTGTGGGCTTTGAGGTTTCAAATGCGTTAGTCAGACCCAACCCTCCCCCCGTCTCTTTCTCACATTGCCTCTCCTGCTGTAGAACTTTAAGATCTTTCTCCAGCACCATGTCTGTTTATATGTCAAAATATTTCCCAACGACCATAATCTCAACCTCTGAACTTTAAGCCATCCCCAATTAAATGTCCTGTATAAGAGTTGCTGTTGTCATGGTGTCTCTTCACAGCAATAGAAACCTTGACTAAGACAGTGATATATGGTTTCTTTTTGGCAATAATGATATCACATATCTATTTTAACATTATCTAATTACTCCTTTCTTTACTAGACAGTATCATGAAAGTAAAACTAGTACTGTCTGTCCTATATTTTGGACAATATATTCATGAAAGTGTGACAAAATTAAAAGTGTGAGAATAATGTATAAAACTAACACTACTCACACAGGATCAGAAAGAAATTTAAGCCAGATTCTGTATGTGAAGGAAGAAGAGGAGGTAAGGAAAAGGTAAATTATGATAAGGGATGTCACTGATGCACAGTATGTTTTTGTATATAAATATCACAAAGAAACACATCTGTTTTATTAAGATTAACTACTATGCATAATAAAAAGTATTTATATACATCTCTTGATCTAACATTTTTATACATTACACTGCCTTAATATTTTGTACTCTTTATCAACGTGAGCAGTAAAATGATACAGAAATCCATTTATCTGCTATTAAGCATGAGACTCAATTATCTTTTTCTCTTCAAAATCAAATATTAACACATAATTTAAAGGCCAGCATAATTCAACAAGTTTTAAGAAGGTACCAGAAGCTAAATTGCAAGGCACTGTGTATGGGAGCCCAAAAGAATATGACATGATTCTTGTCACAGAGAGGATAATTTATAATGAATCTGCTTAGTCTTGTGACTTTACTTTGCATTATTCACATCAGTCATTGACTCAGGAAAAATATCCATTAATGTGATTGTGAATGTACCACGTGAATTGAGAGGCTTATAATTATTTTCTCATCTATCAGCAATAATTTTATCTCCATAGCTGCAATTTTCTCTTCTTAATCGTGTATGGTTGCATTTTCTGTGTACAGCTCAGTGACTGGCACAAAATAACCATAGTAGATATCATCTGAAAGAAAGATTAAATTACTCATGAAATGCTTCATTCCATTTTTATTATAACTTTATAACAGGTAATATAGCAGCTTGTTAGATGAACACATGTGGTCATTTTGCAATGGAGATGCAAGAATGGGGTTAAGGGCACAGTCTCTGAAATCATATCCCCTTATGTGAATTGTATTCCCCAAATCACCACTGTATGACTTTGGATAATCTCCATAGCATCTCTGATCTTCAGTCTGTAAGAATTATCTAATTGTACTCAGTGTTTACTATAAATTATGAACCATCCTTATATGTAAAACTATTACATTTTTAATAATACTCAATTCATCCCAATTGAATTAGTTC
Organism: Alexandromys fortis; assembly: GCF_014885135.2. NCBI lineage: Eukaryota > Metazoa > Chordata > Mammalia > Rodentia > Cricetidae > Alexandromys > Alexandromys fortis. The sequence goes on from NW_026068197.1 coordinate 526,083, forward strand.
TCTAAAATTATGTGGCATTTCCATATAATATAAAAGATTCAAATGTCATGGTATTTAAGTCAGTTTAAGGTACCTAGTGTATACAATATAATGTATATTATATTACTGTGTCAATAAAGAAGTCTCAGGAAATTAAATTTCCAGTGATTATAGTTCTGGAATACAGAGCTTCCTTATTATCTTCTGTGCATTACTTTACTGCAATATATCTTGTAGTATCAAATTAGTCTCCTTCCCCAAGAAGCCAAACCTTCAGTAAGAGAGTGGAAAGAAATGAAATAAAGATATTCATAGGTGCAATGCCTAACACAAAAAGAAAGTGTTCTAATCTGAAAAATTTCATAAGAGTGATAAAGTTCTTTTATTCAATTAGTAACATTCTTCTACCCCGGGAAGAGACTTGTAAGTATGGAATGTATATTCTATGTACTTCCTCAGTTCATCCTGTGCAACAAATAAAGAACAGATTGTGAATACAGTGGCAATATTCTACAGTAGGCTTGAAGAAAATCTAGAGACAGGATGCCATATAGTCTTGATAGATCAGTAGCTAGGTGCATATTCTGAGGAAAAAAACCAGATGGCTCATAATTTATGTAAATGTGGGCACAAACAAGGACAAATTACAAACAATAGAAGAGATACATTGTGTTTCAGTGTGCTACAAGATTACACACTAAAAATCACCAAGAACATTCAGAAAATTATGACTCTCCAATTGCCATAGAAATAAATTAGGAGAAAATGACCATTAGTAGTAACTCATAAGGGCAAACTGTCATAAGGAATATTTTAAGCAGCTGTTTTGTCAAAATTCCACAAGCTTCAAGTTGTCAATGCTTACCTGAAAGCTAAAAATAAGTATACATATCAAGAAGAAAATTTTAATATAAAAATAGTCTTTCACATCATCTATGGAAACATGAATTAAAAATAAAATTATATAACATAGAATAAGCACATTATGTTTAAGAATATACATGCATATTTATATATTTATATACATATATTCACCTAGCAAGAATTGGTATTAAACAAGGACATGGGTTTGAAAGAGAAAAAGGAGTGGTATATTAGGATGAATTGGATTGAAGAAATAGCAGGAGAAAACGTTCTAATTATATTATAATATGAGAAATAATAAACAAACAAATATATAAGAAAGCTTAAAAATGTGATAAACACTGCAAAATGGATCAAACAGAAGAAAGTATTAGAGAACTCAAAACAGGCTATTTGAAAACAGGCTACGAGGGTCAAAAAGAGAGGGTGAGAGAGGAAAAAAAATGTATGAGAACTTTGGAAGAGCCAGATATTTACATAAACTGGGAATACTGATATTCTAGTAGGGCTCGAGAATACCAACAGGGTAGAAAGCTCAAAGAGATGATCTCTGGAAGCTCCCAAACCTTAAGACAGATATAAATTTATCTAGGCACATGAAGGACAATAGTTACCAGTAAAACTCTGAAAAGCAAGGATGTCCCCAGACACACTAAAACCAAGGTGTCAAAGGTGAAAGCAAGTTAAAATTATCAAGACTGAAAGAGAAAGCAGGGCAAAAATTCACTTGACAGCAAAATTCACCCAGCAGCAAGCTTCTTTTTTTTAATTTGTTGGTTTTGGTTAGTGATTTTTTTTTATTTTTATTGATCTCTACATTTTTTTCTCTGCTCCCCTCCCTGCCTATCCCCTCCTGCTTCAACCCTCTCAAAAGGTCGTCATTCTCCCAATTTCCTCAGGAGATCTTGTCTTTTTCTACTTCCCATGAAGATTAGATCTATGTATGTCTCTTTTAGGGTCCTCATTGTTGTCTAGGTTCTCCAGGATTGTGATTTGTGGGCTGATTTTCTTTGCTTTATGTTGAAAAAAAAAAAAACCATTATGAGTGAGTACATGTGTAATTGACTTTCTTTGTCTGGGTTACCCCACTCAGTATGATGTTTTATAGATCCATCCACTTTCCTGAAAAATTCAAGATGTCAATATTTTTGTCTGCTGTGTAGTACTCAATTGTGTAAATGTATCATATTCTCCTTATCCATTCCTTGGTCAATGGGCATTTAGGTTGTTTCTAGGTTCTGGCTATGACAACCAATGCTGCTAAGAACATAGTTGAGCACATGCCCTTGTGGCACAATTGAGCATCCTTTGGATATATACCCCAAAGTGGTATTACTGGGTCTTGAGGAAGGTTGTTTCCTAATTTTTTGAGAAATCACCACACTGACCTCCAAAGGGGCTATACCAGCTTGCATTCCCACCAGCAATGCAGAAGTGTTCCCTTTACCACACAACCTCTCCAGGATAAGTTGTCATCAGTGTTTTTGAACTTGGTCATTCTTTCAGGTGTAACATGGAATCTCAGAGTTGTGTTGATTTGTATTTCTTTGATGACTAAGGATGTTGAACATTTCCTTAAGTGTCTTTTAGTCATTTTAGATTCCTCTGTTGAAAGTTCTCTGTGTAGGTATTTACAGACCTCTGTATGATATGGGGGGATAATGAAGATCTTTTCCCATTCTGTAGGCTGTCAATTTGTCTTGTTGATCATGTCCTTTCTTTACAGAAGATTTTCAGTTTCAGTATGTCCCATTTATTAATTGTTTCTCTCAGTGTCTGTGAGGCTGGGGTTATATTTAGGAAGTGGTCTTCTGTGCCAATGCATTCAAGTTTATTTCTCACTTTCTCTTCCATAAGATTCAGTGTGGCCGACTTTATGTTGAGGTCTTTGATCCATTTGGACTTGAGCTTGAGTTTTGTGCATAGTCATAAATATGGGCCTATTTTCATTCTTCTACACGTTGATATCCAGTTATGCCAGCACCAGTTGTTAAATATGCTTTCTTTTTTCCTTTTGGATATTTTTTTGCTTCTTTGTCCAAATATTTTTTTGATTTCAGCTCTCAATTTGATTATTTCCTGCCATCTAGTTCTCTTAGGTTAGTCTGCTTCTTTTGTTCTAAAATTTTCAAATGTTCTGTTAATTCAATAGTGTGGTGTTTTTCCAGCTTCTTTATGTTGGTGTTTAGTGCTAAGAACTTTCCCCTTAACACTGCTTTCATTGTGTCCCATAAATTTGGGTATGTTGTGTTGTCATTTTCATTGAATTTTAGGATGTCTTTAATTTTGCCTTTTATTTCTGTCTTGACCTATTGATGACTCAGGTGAGCATTGTTTAATTTCCATGTGTTTGTGGGTTTTCTGGAATTAGTGTTGCTGTTGACTTCTAGTTTTAAACCATGGTGATCTGATAAGATACAATTGGTTATTTCAATTTTTTTGTATTTGTTGAGGTTTGTTTTGTTACTAAGTATGTGGTCAGTTTTGAGAAGGTTCCAAGAGGTACGGAGAAGAAGATATATTCTTTTCTGTTTGGATGGAATATTCTATAGATGTCTGTTAAGTCCATTTGATTCATAACATCTCTTAGTTCTCTTATTTCTCAGTTCATTTTTTTTCTTACTGACCTGTCCAGTGGGGAGAGGGGAGTGTTGAAGATTCCCACTATTAGTATGTGAGATTAAATGTATGATATAAGTTTTAGAAGTGTTTCTTTTACATATGAGGGTGCCTTTGTATTTGGGGCACAGATGTTCAGTATTGAAATTTTCTCTTGATAGATTTTTCCTGTGACTAATATGAAATGACCTTCTTTGTCTCTTTTGGCTGATTTTAGCTTGAAGTCTGTTTTGTTAGATATTAGGATAGCTACAGCTGCTTGTTTCTTAGGTCCATTTGATTGGTTTATTTTTTTTTCAAACCCTTTACTCTGAAATGATGTCTTTCTTTGAGGTTGAGATGTATTTCTTGCATGCAGAAGAAGGATGAATTTTTGTCTTAGTATCCAATCTGTTAGCCTGTGCCTTTTTATAGGTGAGTTCAGTTTATATACATTAAAGAATATTAATGACCAGTGATTGCTATCTCCTGTTAATTTAGTTTTCATTGTTGGTGATGTTAATTTGCACATTTTCCCCTTTGGGATTTGCTGCTATGAGACCATCAACTGTCTGTGTTTTTGTTCATGTTGTCAACTTCCTTGGGTTGGGGTTTTCCTTCTAGTATTTTGTGTAGGGCTGGGTTTTTTGCTAGGTATTGGTGAAATCTAGATTTTTCATGGAATATCTTGTTTTGTCCTTCTATGGTAGGTAAAAGTTTCACTGGGTATAATAGTCTGGGCTACCATCTGTGGTCTCTTACTGTCTGCATAATGCTTGACTGCGACCTTCTGTCTTTCAGTGTTTCCAATGAGAAGTCAGGTGTAATTCTGATAGGTTCCCCTTTATATGCTACTTGACATCTTTCCTTTGAAGCTATTAATATTCTTTCTTTATTCTGTATGTTTTGTGTTTTGATTATTATGTGGTGAGAGGATTTTTTATTGGGATACAGTCTATTTGGTGTTATGTGAACTTAAATCTTCATAGGCACATATTTATTTAGGTTGGGAAAAGTTTTTTTTTTTTTGCAGTGATTTTGTTAAATATATTTTCTGTGTTTTTCAGTTGAACTTTTTCTCCTTCTTCTATACCTATTGTTCTTAGATTTGGCCTTTTCATGGTATCCCATATTCCCTGGATATTTTGGGTTAAGCTTTTGTTAGATTTAATGTTTTTTTTTTTTTTTAATGGATGCATCTGTTTCTTCTATTGTATCTTCAGTGCTTGAGATTCTCTCTTCCATCTCTTGTATTCTTCTGTTTTTGCTTGCATTTGTGGTTCCTGATTGTTTTCTCTTGATTTCTGTTTCTATAATTTCCTCAGCTTCTGTTTTCTTTATTGTCTCTATTTCAGTTTTCAAATTCTGAATAGTTCCTTTCATATGTTTGATTTTTTTTTCCTTTGGTTTTCTTTAAGTGATTTGCTGATGTCTTCCAAGTTTTTGCTTGTCTTTTCCTCCATTCCTTTAAGGAAATTTCTCATTTCATCCTTAAGAGTTTCAAACATTCTCTTGAAGTTATTTTTTAGGTCATTTTCTTCTGCTTCATCCATATTTGGTTGTTTAGGTCTTGCTGTTGTAGGGTCATTAGGTTTTACTGGTATTGTGTTGTTCTTTGTAGTGTTGTTTGTGTTCTTACCTTTTCTACTCATCATTTTCTCTAATAGGTGTTGTTGGGGCCGTCTGAGATTCTGTTGAATAAACTTCTAGGAGCCAGTGAATCCAAAGCACAGATGGTTGTTCCTTGTGGTACAGTCAGTGTCACAGTTCTAGTTACCCTGTTGGTTATTCCATGTTCCTGGAGATAGTTCAGTGCTCCTGTGCTTTGCTCTGCTCCTGTGGAGTTTCCTTTTTCAGGCCTACTTTGGCCTAGGTTTCTGGTTTTGCCCTGTTTATGTAAATCCTGGTCTGAATTCCCTCTTGCAGAAGACCCTGGCTTGGAGTTGGAATATGTTAGTGACAACCAATAGTTGTCTGTTAGGACTCAAGGACTGCACATCAAAAGGCAAGTCCTTCCTGGTACTAGAAACATTGTCAAGCGCCCAGGGTTAGTGAGGCAATGGAGTTTAGAAAAGTATCTACTACTGCAAATTTGCTGTAAGTTGATGACAACTGAAAAAAATTAAATACAATAAAACAGCGCCTTTTTTTGTTTTTTGTTTTTTTTTTGTTTGTTTGTTTGTTTGTTTGTTTTTCGAGACAGGGTTTCTCTGTGGCTTTAGAGCCTGTCCTGGAACTAGCTCTGTAGACCAGGCTGGTCTCGAACTCAGAGATCTGCCTGCCTCTGCCTCCCGAGTGCTGGGATTAAAGGCATGCGCCACCATCACTTGGCTAAACAGCACCTTAAATGTAAAGAACACATTGACATTTGGGTTGGATTTTTTTTTTTTTCCGAGATAGGGCTTCTCCGTAGCTTTTTTTTTTTTTTTTTTTTGGTTCTTGTCTTGGAACTGGCTCTTGCAGACCAGGCTGGCCTCGAACTCACAGAGATCCACCTGTCTCTGCCTCCTGAGTGCTGGGATTAAAGACATGTGCCACCACCGCCCGGCTTGGATTTTCTTTCTAATACAGTAGAGCACTGAACTTCAAATATTTTACTTCAGGACAATATGATAATTGACTGTGATATATTTGAATCTTCTCACTATTAACTATGACTTTTTCTTTTTGTTGACTACTTACTTTTATATTTCACTACATGTCTTGAAGATTGTTTAAGGTATTTCCATATATACATGGTTTCAGTTGAGTAGCTCCAAAGAGCCCCTTTCTTCAATGCCATGACTTGTGATTCTAGTGTCTTCCAATTTTACTTTTACAAAGAAAACGACTGAAACAAGAAGAAACAGAAGAAATTATGGAGAAATACATTGGTTTCTTTGTGAGATATGTGGATCTATGAAACAAACATATAAAATAAGGACAAATAGCTTATGTGTGTAAAGTTGTATTTACCATGTAAGATATTGTCTGAGTTGTCTCCTTCTAGGAAAACCTTAGTGTAAGATCTGTCATCAAAGTGAGAGAAGGCTCTGAGAATGCAATGTGTATTTACAAAAAAAACTTATGTGTAAATATCCTGGGTGTTTTTATTGTGTGACCACGGAATTCATAGTTACTACTCTTGGTTGAATCCTGAATACAAGATCAAAACAAACCTTTAAGACTTGTCACTCATAAGATTAATATAAAATAAAATCAAGGAAATATGAAAGAAATTTTAAAAAGAGGATTTCAGGCTGTTGAAAATAGACAGAGAAATATATTTATAGCAGACATTAATTTTTAAAATCTTTTTATGCTTTTAAATTTAATATATAACAGTATAGCCACACCAATTGCTCCTTACAATTCTTCTTTATTAACTATCCCTTATTCCCCTCCTCACTGTCATTATTCAGGACTTCTTTTAAAATTAATTGTTGTCATAATCAAAATTCTGAAAATTGGATGAACTAATATGAATGTTTTATGAGTAAAGATAGAAGTAAGGGAATTGGAGTGAATGAATTTGTTTAGTGTTCCATTAAGGTTTCCAGAAAATGAAACTTTTTACTGAGATTGTGCCTATGTGTATAGTCAAGCAAAGACATAGACAATTTCCTGGCACATTAGTGTCAGACAGGAGAGTGAGACAGAGTAAGAAGGAAATGTTTAAAAACTGTTCTGATTTGATCTCAATCTGAACAGATGAGGCAAATTGCCTAGGATTGAACATGACCAAAAACTCCTGAGTCATTTTCCACAGTACCTAGATTTACATCCAGAAAATGCAAGATCACTATATTTAAGAGGCAAAGTTGGAAAGTATGTATGAGAGCTTATCACTTGAAGCTTTACAATCTTGACTATAGGATAGATGAGAATTTTTTTAGGAAAACCATTTTACATTGCCCTATGAGGCAGAGAGAGAGAAAGACAGACATAGAGAAAGAAAAGAGAGACAGACAGACAGAGAGGGACAGAGAGGGAGAAAGAGGCAGAGGGATAGAGGTGAACTTTATCAGAATTTACATATTTGTGACCTTGAGATACACTGCAGAAATAGTTGATAGAATGATCATATACAGAGAAGATATTTAAATACCTTATTTATAACAACATGTTTTCAGAATGTTAAACACATTATTTAAAATAACACATGTACTCAAAATGCGTAGCACAATCACTAATACTCTTAATAAAAATATAACTAACATAAATGAGTAATGATTTGAACAGACCACTATAGAAAAAGAAATAGAGTAATCATTTAACAAATCACTATATTCCTTCTGGAAATATAAAATAAATTTCCCATTGGAAATCATATGTATTAGAATCTATCACTGCCCAGTGGCTGAGTATTGGCAAAATGGTGGAGGCAATACTGAAATAGGTGCCTGCCTCTTTTCATATTGATCCCGAGCACCAAGCAAAGAACTACAGTACCTGATTTCTTGCAAAACACTAGTCAGTGAATCATTCACTTGGTTTGAAAAGGTCAGCAAGGAAAGAAGCACAAAATCAGTCTGTAATTGAAATATAAAGTGGATTCTCCACTCATTCTTACTGACTGGTGACAGCAAACAAAAGCACATGAAGAAAGAATGAGGACTACTTTTCATTCCATTGCTATTTTATATTTTTCTTGTTTTTTAAGACTGGATTTCTCCAGTCTTAATTTTGTAAGCTCTCCTGGAACTCACTGTGTAGAGCAGGCTGGCCTTGAACTCACAAAGATTCACCTGCCTCTGTCTTCTGAATGCTGGGACAAAAGATGTGCACCACCACCGCCGAACTCCACTGTTATTCTTATATTTCTTTTTGTTTAATTTTAATTTTTTTATTTTTTGTTCATTCTTTTATTTATTTATTTATTAAAGATTTCTGTCTCTCCCCCGCCACCGCCTCCCATTTCCCTCCCCCCCCCCCAATCAAGTCCCCCTCCCTCATCACCCCAAAGAGCAATCAGGGTTCCTTGCCCTGTAGGATGTCCAAGGACCACCCACCTCCATCCAGGTCTAGTAAGGTGAGCATCCAAACTGCCTAGGCTCCCACAAACCCAGTACATGCAGTAGGGTCAAAAACCCATTGCCATTGTTCTTGAGTTCTCAGTAGTCATCATTGTCCGCTATGTTCAGCGAGTCCGGTTTTATCCTAGGCTTTTACAGACCCAGGCCAGCCAGCCTTGGTGGGTTCCCAATAGAACATCCCCATTGCCTCAGTGTGTGTTCTTGTCATACAAATCTTCCACTTGTTTGGTTAGAGTTACTCCGTGGCTATTTTGAAGTGTGATATTTCCCTAATTTCTTCCCCTGTCTTTTATCATTTGTGTTCAGGAGGGCTACTGAATGTTTGGAGTTAATCTTGTATCCTGCTACATTACTGAAAGTGTTTACCAGTTATAAAAGTTCCTTAATAGAATTGTTGAAATCACTTATGTAAACTATGATATCATCAGCAAACTGTGAGAGTTTTAATTCTTCTTTTCGGTTTTAATCCCCTTTATCTGCTTTTGGTGTCTTCTTGCTCTGAATAGGACCTCAAGAACTATATTGAGTAGATATGGAGAGAGTAGAAACCTTGTCTTTTTTCTGACTTCAGTTGAATTTTACATGCAAGTGGATGGGAATAGAAAACACTATCCTGAGTGAGGTAACCCAGACCCAAAAGGATGAATATGATATGTATTCACTCATAAGTGGATTCTAGCCATAAATAAAGGACATTGAGCCTATAATTCGTGATCTTAGAGGAGCTAAATAGGAACGTGAACCCAAAGAAAAACATATAGTTATCCTCCTGGATATTGGAAGTAGACAACATTGCCAGTCAAAAGTTGGGAGCACGGGGGTGGGAGTGGGGTGAGAGGAAGGGCAGATGGGGAGAGAGAAGGGAGAAGGGAAGAATGGGGAGAGCTTGGGGGAATGGGACGGCTGAAATGGAAGAAGGGTGGATATGGGAGCAGGGAAGAAGATATCTTAATTCAGGGAGCCATTTTAGGGCTGGCAGGAGACTTGACTCTAGAGGAGTTCTCAGGTGTCCAAGGAGATGTCTCCAGCTTGTTCCTTGGGCAGATGAGGAGAGGACACCTGAACTGGCTCTATCCTATAGCCACACTGATGAATATCTTGAATATCACCATAGAACCTTCATCTGGCGATGGATGGAGATAGAGACAGAGACCCACATTGGAGCAATGGACTGAGCTCCCAAGGTCCAAATGAGGAGCAGAAGGAGAGAGAGCATGAGCAAGGAAGTCAGGACCGCGAGGGGTGGGCGCACCGAGAAGGCAGGCCTGATCTAATGAGAGCTCACCAAGGCCAGCTGGACTGGGACTGATGGAGCATGTGACCAAACAGGACTCTCTGAACGTGGCTGACAATGAGGGCTGACTGAGAAGCCGAGGACAATGGCACTGTGTTTTGATTCTACTGCATGTACTGGCTTTGTGGGAGGCTAGTCTGTTTGGATGCTCACCTTCCTAGACCTGGATGGAGGGGGGAGGACCTTGGACTTCCCACAGGGCAGTGAACCCTGACTGCTCTTTGGACTTGAGAGGGAAGGGGAGGGTCAGGGGGGGAAGGGGGAGGTTAATGGGAGGAGGG